>NW_024381048.1:0-5568 GCF_016835505.1 Polypterus senegalus | reverse complement strand
CATATCTGAGGATTTAAATGTTACAATTAACCTGGTACTTCACACTGATAAATACCCCCTACCTCACATGTGGGATATTTTTGCTTCTCTGTCAGATTGTAAACATGCTACAAAGATTGGTGTGGCACAAGCATCTCTCTATTATAATGAAAAGATCTTGGGAAGAGAGACGAGCTGTGACTTTCTCAGAGAGACACTTTCACATCTCGCGAGACGAGACTTTGTGCCAAGAGATTTAACCACGCCCGGGGCTGGAAATAAAAGACAAAGAGTAGATGACAAAGTAGAACATTTTAAAGATTTCAAAAACCTTTGCGTGATACACATGCAGAGCAGATTAGAGATAATAGAAGTGCAAAATTGAAAGTCTCAAAAAATGGTAGTAAAGAGCTCATTAGAGCAAACAAATGAAAATTAGTGAAATAACGGAATAGCAAAAGAGATCGATTATATTGTTCAGATTTAAACTTTAAGTCGGAGACTTGTAGATCGTCTAATCGCGTTGCCATCAGGAAAAAAAAAATAGTGTTTCTTCCCAATGAAGAGGCTATTCACAAGAATTAAAAGATTTGTTGTTTGGCGAAAGTGAAATCCCGAAAGAAAATTTGAAGCCCCGTGTGACAGACATTATGCAAAGAGATTTGGAAAAGTCCTGCCCACATCTAAAACATTTACAACCACGCACACAGTTCAATCATATCTCATTTGTGTGAATGCTATTGTCAGACACAGTTCGTGTAGAGAGAAAGAAACAATATTCACTCACGGGCAGTTATATGTTGCGTTGTCACAATGTAATTCCAAATATGGAATCAAAATTCAATGCGATATTGATGAAAAGGTAAAAGCGAAAAGAGATCGAATGTATGGACATATGTGATATGACAGAATTATGTAGATATTCTTTGACTTTAAACTTTAAGTCGGAGACTTGTAGATCGTGTAATTCATGTTGCCATCAGGGAAAAGTAGTGTTTCTTCCCAATGAAGAGGCCTATCCGAGAATTAAAAGTTTTGTTGTTTGGTGAAAGTGAAATCCATATACGCGAGCAGCAGAGACGCGAAATTGCTGGCACGTAGTGCAGGCAGGGGGGTTGGCGAGTGATGCAAGTGGGGGCAAAGCCCCCTAATATTTACAAATGGAGATTGTGGAATCTTTTAAGAAATTTTTAACCATAAGTGTACACAAAGGATTTTTTCAGTATAACTGACTTGCTTCTTGGTATTGCTTCAATGCTGGCAATGTGGGAAACAGCAATTGAGCAAGTATTTTATGGAATACCAAATATACAGTGCTTTCTTGATAATATTCTGACCACTGGTATGAATAATCATGATCACCTGAAAATTTTAAAAATTGTGCTTGACAGACTTAAGGAACTAGACTTTGTGTTTATAAGAATAAACGTGAAGTTTTGAACAGTAAAATTACTTGTGTACATGTAATTAATAAAAATTGGCTGTATAAATCTCAAGACAAGGCTGAAGCCATACTAAAAACTCCACAAGTAGAAAGTATGTCTCAGTTGTGATTATATTTAGGCCTTGTTAAATATTACCACACAAAACTAAATCTTTCTACAGTGCTACAAACCTTGAATTATGTTCTGCAAACAGGATAAAAATGGAAACGGTCTAGGAGTTGTGAACAAAACTAAGAGAAAAATTAAACTAAGAGAACGATAACTTAAAGGTACTTATAACTTTGATCTATCCCTACCACTAAGATTGGCATGTGATGCTTCGTTATTTGGAATAGGTGCTGAGTAAAGGATGGCAATGAGAAACCAATTGCCTTTGCTGCACAGTCATTGACCAAGACCAAAGTATGCACATATTGATCGGGAAGCTCTAGTGAAGAAAATTTATCAATACCATTATGGCCACAGGTTCACACTAGTGACAGACCACCAACCTTTAGTGTCATTTTTAACCACAAAAGACATGTTTCATTGGTCACAGCATCATATTTACAAAGATAGTCACTTTTTCTAGGAGCACACTTCTATGATATAGAATACAAAGCAATGTAACAACCATCATCATTATCATATTTACCATCAAAAACAAAAGAAGAACATATATTTGAGGGTCCACTCGATGTATATATTATAATAAAATAATTGAGCAGCTACCTGTTACAAATGCCCTCATCAAAAGAATGATCAAAATTTATCAAGTGTTTATGATATTGTTATGAGATTTTGGCCAAAATGTAGTATGTCTCTTTGCCCTGAATTTGCTGTTAATTTAAAGCAACTATTTATTTGTGATGAGATAATAATGTGTGGATCATGTGTAGCCATTCCTTCAAAACTGCATACCAGGGTACTACAGGCACTGCATGAAGGACATTTGGGGACTGTAAAAATGAAGTTTCTGACCTGTAGTCTTGTATGGTGACCTGGTTATGTATGGCAACCTTGTATTGATAAGAAGACCTTAAAAAAACTGTACAGGATGCCTGCTGGTACAGAACTCACCTCAACAGGCATGTCTGCATTCATGGGAATGACATTCATCACCATGGCAATGTATACATCTTGATTTTATAGGGAAATTTTTGAACTCTGTAATCTGAATGGCCATGGATGCACATTACAAATGGCCAGAAGTTATCCAAATGATATCAGCAACTTCTGAAAAATTCATCTCTGTACTGAGAGTAGTATTTTGAAGACATTGCTTACCACAATGAGTTTGCAATGATAATGAACCACAGTTCACTTCAGCAGAATTCAAAACCTTTATGAAGTAGAATAGAATTAAGCATATCATGTCTCCACCTAATCATCCAGTTACAAATGGTTTAGATGAAAGATTATTTCAGACATTTTAAAGGACTTTCAAAAAAAAAATGCATGCCATGGATAAAGAATATTGGTAACTACAACACAAGCTTGATTCTTTTTGATTTGCATAGAGAAATGCAATTCATACAGCAACACTACCACTCCAGACTTAATGTGTTTAATCAGACATTTTAAGGTCTCACATGGATCTCATGAAATCAGATGTTTGGAGGGAGATACAAAGTTAATAGTTTAAACGTGTGTATACAATAACAAATTAACCAGTAGATTTAACATAAAACAAAATGTTCTAGCTCAAGGTTACAGAAATAACAAGTAGAAACAAGGAAAAATAATTTATCGAATAGGTCTATTGATATATAATGTTGATGTGGGAGACATGATGTGGAGAAGACATGTAGATCAGATCCGAAATGTTTAAATGCTGGAAGGTTCAACTACCCAGTGTTCCCCTTCATAGTGAAATGCAAATGAAAATCAAGCTACAAGCATAGATTTTCCAGAATTCTAAATTGTTCCAGAAACCCAAGCAGTTCACCAACAACAAGAGATTAAAGACCCCTTACTTCTTATGTTTCACATCATATCATATTTCTTCAAAAACCGCTCCACAAAACCAACAGGTATGCATGAAGATGTTATCCAAAGAGACTGAGAGAACCATCGGAAAGGCTGAATCTAATAAGTAATGGTAAATTCTATGGAAATTTCAAGACTTATAAAGGAAGTAAAAAGAAAAAGTATTGACTGCATACGTTACATTTAATAATTGAATATGGTTCCTTTAATAAGTGTTTGATTGGTAGAGGAGGAAATGCTGTGTTTGGAGAGCTAATTTATAGTGTATGTGTATTGTTTAAATATACTATGTACTAAGTACATGCACACTGATTTTCTTTTGGACTACACTTAAAAAAAAGTGCAGTAGACTGCTCTAGTGTGGAGTCAAAAATGTATGCATTTATGAAAATGCTGTATTTATTGTTTGTCATTTAGCTTTAAAATAATGTATCTGAATGATTTAAACTCATTCAAGGAAAAGGCTTTACTAAGCTTTGTATAAAAGTTAATAATTTGGTGTCCCTCACAATGCCAAAATAATTTCAACAAAATAATTGCCAGTATTTTAGGTACTGCAAAATGGTTGAACATTTGGACAGTCTACATAAGTTTTAAGTGTCCAATTAAAATAGTAAAATGCATACCAGGTCTTCTAAAACTGAGTAAGTGGTAAAGATCCAATTGCATAAGATATGAGTGTCTGATCAAGTTTTCAGCTTTAGTTTAACTGATTCAACAATTGATCTTTTGTTTCTGAGATGAACAAACCACCATTGTAAAGACAGCATTTAAGACAAAGCTTTAGCTGTGTTGTTAGAATTTTTCTTTTCCTGTCATACAGTACATAAAATCAGAATGGTTTCCTTTTAACTGATTACTCATTCAGTAAAATGGTAAAAAGAGTACCTAATTCTATAGATGAAAACATTCTTTTTATTATTCTTCTGTCATGTATATACTTATCTTTATCTCAATTTTTAAAACAAACTAGAGACAAAAAGGACACTGGTGGTTTCATAACATTTTAAAATGACAGTTATAGAGCATTTCCTATATGTATCAGCAAAAGTGCACTGTATAATTTAAACATTTTTTCATCAAACCCACTACACTTTACATAGACGTGTACCAATAGATATGCACAGTAAGTTTTTACTTAGAGCTGCAGTACATATATGACATTGAAAAAAATGTTTATTTATTATGAAAAATGTATAATTGTGACTTGTTTCCCTATTTAGACAAAACAAACCGAATTAGTTGGGACATAGGCTCATCAATGCATTGAAAATGAGTCACATAGCTGATGGCCCATGCTGATTCCACTCTGTCCCACTGTTGATGTAAATTACCTAGTGGTGGATCTCTACTCTGAATAGCTTGTTCCAGCTCATTACACAGATGCTCACTTAGATTGTGATCTGTTCACTTGGGAAGCCACTTCGTTAAGATGAATTCACTGTCATGTTCCTGGAGCCAACCCAAGATTTTTTTTTGTATCAGTGTGTATTATCATGCTGAAAAGCCCATTTGTAAATGAGCAGTATATTGCAACGAAATAATATACCTGATCAACAAGAATGTTCAGGTGTCATGTTGTCATTCAGTCTTTGCTATTAAAGGACTAAATATAAGACACAAATACATATTCCAGTGTTATACCATGTAATATTTTTTCAGTTTTACAGTGTACAGTGCTTATGTTTCTTAGTATATCTTAATCGGCAATTTCCTATTTTAATAAAAAGAATGGAATTCAGTTTGTCCATTGATTGCCATACTCTTATCCATGACAACACAGAGCATTTCAGCCACTGAATTGTGCCATTTGGCACCTCCATTATACTCAGCTGATAGCTGAAAGTAACAAATAACATTGCATAGTAGCAATGCATTAATCAATGACAAGGCTTATCCTCAATATAAGTTTGAATGCAAAATTTGCCAGGGGGTTTCAGATGTTGTTCTAGCAGAGCCTCAGAAGCCACTAATTTTGTTCTGGCTTTAAGGAGGCATTTTGTTTAATAAGTTAGCCTGCCATACTCCTTTGCCAAGAAGATAAATAAAACTGACTCATTTTGTTGATTTTGAGACTGCAGAAGAAGATTCTGCTATCAGTCATATATTTTAGAATACATCTATTTTATTTACCCTATAAATATTTTACATTTGGCTGTTGTTTACATTTGATGTA
>NW_024381047.1:0-25000 GCF_016835505.1 Polypterus senegalus | reverse complement strand
TCTATAGAGTTCTTTTATTGTTTTTTTAACTTTTGGTTATTTATATTTCAATATTATCTTGAGTTTTTTTCCTATTTTTATTTATTGACAATTGTGCCTGTAAATATGACCCTCAAGTGCCTGCAGCCTTTCCAAATTCAATTCCATTTGTCCCCATGTCCCCTCCATTTGTTGTTAGTTATCACATAATGAGGAGGGCAAAAAGTGCAGCAAAAATGTAACAGAACGGGAAAATGACAAAAAGAGTGAAGTGTTTACCGCTGTAGTAATTTATCATTTAGAACCACCTGAGGTCGGCGCTCCCTGTGTGCCCAGTTCTGGTCTCTGGCCTCCCCATGACCTTTAATTGGATGTGCAGCTTAAAAAAGAAATGGGTGGATAACAACTGTAATAACCATTTTTATTATAATAATCATTTTGTGGGGATACACAAGGATGCAGAAATAACAGCGGCCTGCAGAGACTCTGACCCATCTATAGCCCTGAACTGCTAGTTAAATAAAGAACTGATGATAATGATGATGATGATATCTTGTATGGAAGAAACATAAGAAATTTGACAAACAAGGGGAGGCCATTCAGTTAATTTGTCGCTTGTTTGTTCAGCTAATACTTAAGATTTCCTGATACCTCCTCCAGATCCTTCTTAAAGGGTCTCCTGGCTTCTGCTTCGACTTTGTGTCTCGGTTGTTTGTTTCAGATTCCCACAACTCTTTGTGCAAAGATGTGCTTCCTGGCTTCAGTCTTAGAAACGAGTTTGTGATTCGCCATTCAGCTGAAAGAATTCTGCTGTGTCTACTTTATCGATGTCCTTAAGGATTTTAAAAACCTGGATGAGGTCTTCATGAAGACCCCTCTGCTCGAGATGAAACAGATTTAATTCTCTGAGTCTGTCACAATCAGACACGTCCATAAGTGCTGGGATGAATCAGGTTGCTTCAAGTGCTTCTGTGTCTTTCTTGTACCATGTTGGCCAAAACTACACACAACTCTGCACAGAATCTGTCTGTCTATTGATCTATTATACTGTATAGTGCCTTCTATCTATCTATCTATCTATTATATAGTGCCTTCTATCTATCTATCTATCTATCTATCTATCTATCTATCTATCTATCTATCTATCTATCTATCTATCATATAGTGCCTTTCATATCTATCTATCTATCTATCTATCTATCTATCTATCTATTATATAGTGCCTTCTATCTATCTATCTATCTATCTATCTATCTATCTATCTATCTATCTGTCTATCTAATATAATGCTTTTCATATCTATCTCTCTCTCTCTCTCTCGCAGTAATTACAGTTACCACCGTGTATCTTACTGAGAATTTGATTTGAACCTTGGCTTGGACATTTTCTACACGTTTGTCAAGTTGCTTTCCTCCAACATCCTATCAATGCTTGCATTAAGAGAATCCAGTCTGTCCAATATGTGACTCTAAGTTTTGCCCACTGTGAGTGAGGGAGCCCAACTGTAGACGGGCATCCTGTTCAGAGTTGTTTCCCTGCGTTATTTTTGCATGATGTTGCATGCATGGGTTCAAAATACCCTAGGAGGAAGGTGTGGGTTAAATAGGCATGCGTGTGCCTTGCAGTAAACTTTGTACCAACTGTGATTATGGCCAGCACTGCCAGGATGGGTACCAGCTCTCTTTGTGCTAATTTGAATATGAAGGTTACAAGATCGATGGATGGATGGATAGATTAAAGGATGGATGGATGGACTGTAACAAAGATCCATCCCAAAATTTGCAGCTTAATCTAAATGTCCACAAGAGTAATTTAGGACTTGTATGGTTGCAAACTGAAGGACTTGGTAATAAGTCTAACAAATCATAATAATATCAAGAACAGCTCATTTGAGCCTATTATTAAACAATATTTTTTCACAGAGAACATAACGTGTACGTTACACAAACACAAATTCAGGTGTCATTATTACAGCAGTGGCCACAAACCAAATCTAAAAGTGTCATCCCACTCGTAGACGTCAGGTTAACTGAGGCCTTCAGTAAAAAGCCAAACGCCTGACCTGAGGTCTTTGGTGAGTCACGGTTTCATCAAAGCGTTTAACGGCCTCTAATTACTTGGATTTCTTTTTCATTTAAAGCCCCACTTGCACTAACATGTATAACAGGGATAATATTTTTTGATTTGGTTTATGTACTGTGACTGGTGGTCTGAACCAGAAGGGATTCAAAAAGAGTACTGGGGCACCAACTGGGTGATGCTGTTTCATACAGAATGAAAAAAATAAGGAGTGCGTGGTGGCACAAAATAATAAAAGATGACCCACAGCCCAAAAACTTTGTCCACTGTGAGTGATGGTGCCCAACAGTAGACGGGCATCTTGTTCAGAGTTGGTCCCCGCATTATTTTTACATGATGTTGTATACATAGGTTCAAAATACCCTAGGAGGAAGGTGTGGGTTAAGTAGGCCTGAGTGTGCCCTGCAGTAAACGTTTTGCAAACTATGGTTATGGCCAGCACTGCCAGGATGGGCACCAGCTCTCTATATGCTGATTTGAATATGAAGGTCAGAAGATCAATAGATGGATGGATTGTAACAAAGAACCATGTAACATGTATAACAGGGCTAATATTTTTTGATTTGGTTTATGTACTGTGACTGGTGATCCGAACCAGAAGGGATTCAAAAATAGTACTGGGGCACCAACTGGGTGATGCCTTTTCATACAGAATGAAAAAAATAAGGAGTGCGTGGTGGCACAAAAAGAAAAAAGATGGCCCTACAGAGGCCTAAGACTTCAACTTCTCCATCTGGAGTCGTGTGGCATCACTTGGGACCTCCGTCCTCCATGAAGGTCTGTTTCAAAGGAGAACCCATCTTCTGGGAGACCTCTACTTTTATGATGCCAGACCTGGAGGGGTGGGGCTTGTGCTGGACTTTGGAGGTGTGGTCAGTTGATCTCTCTATCTGCGGGTAAAGTGGAGGATACTGTTAGAGACAGCGCCACCCCTTGGCCCGACGTGGCATTACGTACCTAAATAGAGCCAGGAAGGTGATCTCCTGAGGCACATGCGTGACGGTACATTCAGGTGACGTTAATTCTTGAGGGTCTGAAACATATGTCTTTTTTGGGCTGTATGTAAAAATATCCATCCATCCAGCTATATCCTAACCACAGGGTCACGGGGATCTGCTGGAGCCAATCCCAGCCAACACAGGGTGCAAGGCAGGAAACAAACCCCGCGCAGGGCACCAGCCCACCACAAGGCACACACACACACACTAGGGACAATTTTAGGATCGCCAATGCACCTAACCTGCTTATCTTTGGACTGTGGGAGGAAATCCACGCAGACACGGGGAGAACATGCAAAGTCCACGCAGGGAGGACCTGGGAACCGAACCCGGGTCTCCTAACTGCGAGGCAGCAGCGCTACCCACTGCGCCACCGTGCCACCATGTAAAAATATAGCTTTACAATATCCCCCAATTGATTTATGTTTCTAATTATTATCAATTTTTATAGCTATCATTGGTTAGAAATCAGTTCAAGTCCCATTTTGTTCTTGTAGATCTTTGGATAATCCTCATCAGAATTTTGCAGGGCTGCAGAGGACTCCAGTAATCAAAGCTGCAGTTTCATATAGCGCCTTGTGATCGATGGCAGGGTAGCATAAATGAAGCCCACTGCCTTTATTCCAGGAGTCAGAGTGGGCAGGAAGGTGACACAGCTTGCTGGAGGAGGAGGAACTAGGCAGAAGAAGAGAGAGAGAGAAAGAGACAAGGACAAGGAAAGACAATGCCATTGTTGTGCTTTACTGTACCGTGCGGTTTAGGTGGGAAACCACCGAGAAGAGTGTCCCACAGAAATAAAGCCTGCGTGTGC
Source organism: Polypterus senegalus (assembly GCF_016835505.1). Lineage (NCBI taxonomy): Eukaryota > Metazoa > Chordata > Cladistia > Polypteriformes > Polypteridae > Polypterus > Polypterus senegalus. The sequence goes on along the minus strand of NW_024381047.1, from coordinate 21,133 downwards.
TGAAGAACTTGTGCCGGCGTCTGTCTGAGTTGGGATTGGGGAGCTGGTGCGCCCCCTGCAGGCCACAGCGTCTACTAACACATTGCATTATGGTTGTTACTTTCTGAATATGGCTCATTCTTACAAAAATATCCAATAATGTAATAACTGACTCGTGGATGAGAAATTGATGAGAAACTTTCACATCCATTAATTTAGTCGCCAAACGCACTTGAATCCTCTGCTATCATCTAATTCTTTTCTTCATATTACTTTTGCTTGAGCAAGGAAGGCCCTTAAGCTGCTATTGCACCATCCTGGGTGTGACATTAATCTGCATCCAGCCCTGCAAGCAGGTCCACCAACTAACAGGTGTAACCAAGACTGGCACGAGACATCCAAAAAGTTATGGGCAACCACCCGTATATTATGCCCTGGCTGCAAAATGGCTATTATTTGTTAAGTTGTGTTCAGGTTCACGTCCAAAAACATGAAATGATTTAGAGCTGTAAAGATAGTGGCTTTAAAGGCTGGGACCTGAAGTGACATCACTAGAAGCTGAAAAGTGACATCATCATTGGCACTGGAACCAGAAGTGACACCACCATTGCCACCGGAACTGGAAGTGACATCTTCATGGGTGCCGGAAAACCAGATGTGGCATCATTGCTGGCACCAGAACCAGAAGTGACATCATCATTGGTGCCGGAAGTGACATCTTCATGGGTGCTGGAACCGGAAGTGACACTGCCATTGCCAGCGGAACCCAATGTGACATCATTCTTGGTGCTGGAGGTGATGTCTTTATGGGCGCTGGAACTGGAAGTGGCATCTTCATGGGCACTGGAACCGGAAGTGACACCACCCTTGCCACCGGGACTGGAAGTGACATCTTCATGGGCGCTGGAAAACCAGATGTGGCAGCATCGTTGGCACCAGAACCGGAAGTGACATCATCATTGGTGCCGGAAGTGACATCTTTATGGGTGCCAGAACCGGACGTGACACTGCCTTTGCCAGCAAAACCGGAAGTGACATCATTGTTGGTGCCAGAGGTGATGCCTTTATGGGTGCTGGAACTGGAAGTGGCATCTTCATGGGTGTTGGAAACGTGTGGGATTTCCCGTGAATGGTCTGCAGAGGATCGAGACATCTCGCCATCCCCTAGCCATCCCCTTTAGCTGCCTCCAATGTGCATGTGTGCGACACAGGAAAAACTTGGAGGTTGGTGGCAGGGTTGGCCCTCCAGCCACTGTCACAAACCTTCTGGTGCTGAGGTGTCACCTGCTGCACTCGGGTCCCAATCCGCGTGGTGGGTGCAGCAACGTGCGGTAATCAGCGCATTCTCCCAACCTCCTCTCATGGCAAAATGTGGATAACTAAAACCGCGGAAACCGAGTCCGTGGATACAGGGGGTTCTATGGTATGTTAATAAAAGAAGAAAAACAAAATGTCACGTCCAGTCAAATGGAAATATTCTCAAAACGTACTGACATAAGCACCGAAACGTTTCTGCTTCATTACAATACAACGTTTGATAGGCACTCGTTAATCAGATTTACGAGGGTAAATCAAAAAGTCAAAGACGATTTGAATATTCCGTTTTAACCGTAACGGACAGAAGCCGACACAATAAGACATGTTTCTGATGGCTTATGGCTCATGAGCAGTTCAAATATGCACAACACATCGCTCTCACGTTAGTCTAGTTGAACATGGACGCTCCGCTGCAGGATTTCACAAAGGTTGAGCTATGCACTGTAGTAGGGAATGAAACCTGCTGAAATCTACCAAAGGATGTTGGCAAAGTACGGAACTGAAAACAGCAGGACTCCATGACAACGGTAGGAAGATTTAACGCGAGAAGAACGAATGGACCCAACGAAGCTCGATCAGGTCAACCATCCACATCGTGCACACAAGCCCACACATCTTCAGTCCACTCACAAAGGCCCTATGTGTTGGCAGGTCTGATGATGGGGCTAAGGAAGCATTGGGGATCTGGAATCGGGAGCAGCCGGAAAAGCTTCTTCTCCAAAAGAAATGAAGAAGTTAGTGGAATGATACAAGAAGTGCATTGACCTGCTGAGAGACGACGTGGAGAAGTGATAGAACTGGGATGTCCGCCTGCTCACAGTCAGCGGCATTAAAGGGTGTTGAGGGACGGCCGGCAGACGTCCAAAGGATAGAAGGATGATGGGAAGCCAGCTAATTTTTGGACACCTCTTCCCCTAAAACCTCTAGATGGCAGCTCCCCTGGAGTGTAGCAGTGCCCTTGATTCCCGCAGAGCATCCTGGGACTTGGAGTTCGGTTTCTCAGCCCTGGTGGGTACTGTGGGTGCCGCCAGGAGGAGCCATGAGAGGACCGGAGGAGCCACGCCTCACCCATAGCCCAGAAGTACTCACAAGTCACAAGGACAGAAGCTTCTGGGCTGAAGAAAAAAAAACACAATTCTCCATCTGACCCGGAAGTACTAGAAAATCACATGGGTGGAAGGGCAGAAGCACTTCCAGGTCAAGGACGATATAAAGGACTGACGGGAACCCAGCAGGCGAGCCGGAGTCAGGTGGAGGTGGACAAAGCAAGCTGGGAGGTGTGGAGGGGATCTAGAGAGAGTAGCCATTATTAGTGTGTTTGTTTGTATGATTATCATGGCTGGGGTGCTCGAGGTACTGTCGCTAAGAAGGAACAGAATTAAAATACGTCTTGGGATTTTTACTTGGTGTCCGGAGTGTCTGTCTGTTGAGATTAATGGGGCGACAGTGACCCCTAGCATTGACCGGGTACCTGTCCTTTAGTTTTTGAATCCCCCTGTCACACATGGGCGACTGGGAGGCAGCTAAAGGGCCTGAATAATTGTAATTCCACATCTGACCAGGGGGCGGCGAGATGCACTGACTTTCTTTCTCAATCCCTTGCAGGCCATCCATGGGAAACCCCACACGGTTTTTCCAGCAGCTCTGATGACGTCATTTCCGCCCCCCCAACCCCTCTGATGAGGTCACTTCCAGGTCCAGTGGCTCTGATGATGTGATTTCTGGCTCCTCCCCCTCGGATGACATTACTTCTGGGCCTGGTGCCTCTGTTGATGTCACTTCCGGTCACGGTGTCAACGATGACATCACTTCCGGGTCTGGTGCCTCTGTTGATGTCACTTCCGGTCACGGTGTCAACGATGACTTCACTTCCGGGCCTGGCGCCTCTGTTGATGTCACTTCTGTTTCTGGCATCTCTGATGCCGTCACTTCCGGTTCCATCCCCTCTGATGACGTCACTTCCCATCTCTGCAAATAAAGTTTCCAAATTTGACAACCTGCCTCGGTTCTGTTTTGGACTCGAACCTGTAAACAACTCCTAAGAATGACCCATTTGAAGCCAGTTAATATTATACGGGTGGCTGCCCCCAATGCTTTCTCGATGTCTTTGGCTCGTTCTTGTGACACCCCTCATATAGACATTCTCGATTTTTCACATAATACTCCACTGCTAGCTTTACAATGGAGGCACAGTTTCATTCCCTCAGTGACATTCGGCGTGCCATGCTTGTTATGAAGAAGCTGGCGCATGAATAGACTGATTAAATGCGCAGCGAGACGTCGCCCAACATGCTTGACTCGGTGACCTCGATCAAAGCCGCCATTTCTAGTCCTCGTCTGATTGCCGCTTAGTATGCAGCCCCGTGTTTGCGCACGTAGCGAAGCTCATTGGACAGATGGGCATTTGATTTGAAACACACAAGAGTCCATCGAAGTTTTCAAAAATGTCACAAGTGTCAAGCGTAGCCGAATACGTGACCTGATGAACTGTCAATTCGATGAAAGTGGCTCCCCCGTGGGCTGGAATGAATTCTCTGTCAGGTGATTAACGCCACACTACTTTGGATTCGGCGGTCCTGCGAGCTCTCCATCTGCTCTGACAGCACACATTTCTCACATTCTCCTAAATAAAGCTCCACTATATCATTTTGTCACATGACTAGGATGGCACGGTGACACAGTGGGGTAGCACTGCAGCTTCAGATTTCAAGGTTGTGAAGAGCTTGTGCCAAAGATGGCTGTCACTCTAATGCATGTCTTCTTGAAGGAATGAATGTCACTACAATAACTGGATGTCACTTTAATTGGAGTCACCTTAAATCGATGAATGTCACACCAATGAATGGCTGTCACTGTAACAGGTCTCATTTTAAATGGATGGATGTCAAACCCAAGGATGGACGAATTCCCCAGTGGGTGGTCCTTAAATTTCGATGAATGTCCCTACAACGAATGGCTGTCACTGTAGCAGGTCTCTTCTTAAATGGATGGACGTCACTCCAATGGTTTTCATCTTCAAATATGGATGGCCATCAGTCCATTGCATGCAAGTTAATCCAGTGGGCATCATCTAAAATAAATGGTCACTTCTGAGGGGACACCTATCACTCCAGCACTCCTTAAACCTCACTCTAACTAGTGAGTGTCACCCTAAATGGTGTCAACTTAAGCACATGGGTGGGTCTCTCATTGGCTCTCATCCTTAAGTGGATGGATGTCACTCCAATGAGTGACGCTGTAAATAAACGACTGTCACTCCTGAAAGGATAGACATCACTTCAGCTTATATGTCTTTGAATGAACTTGACTAAAATGAATGGGTGCCACTCTAAATGATGTCATCCTAAACAGATGGTTGTCACTCTAATGTCTGTCATCTTCCAAGACGGATGTCCTCTTAAATACATGGATGTCACTCCAGAGAATGTCTTCTTGAATGGATGAATGCTTCTATGATAAATGTGTGTCATGCCAATAGGCACCATGTTAAGTAATGGATGTTCTTTCAAATGGATGGATGTCATTCCAACAAATGAATGTCACTCATCTTAAATAAATAGATGTCACTCTTGAAAGGACAGCAATCACTCCAGAGTATATTTCCTTGTATCTAATGGACATCACTCTAATTGGTGTCATCTTGAACAGAGGGTTGTCATTCCAATCTCTATCAACTTCAATCATGGATGTCTCCTTAAATGGCTGGATACCTCTACAATAAAAGGATGTCACTCAAATGGCTACCATCTTAAATAAGGGATGCCCTCCTAAATGAATGGGTATCATTCAAATGGATGGAGGTTACTCCAATGGATGTTGTCTTAAATAAGTGGCTGTCACTCCTGGAAGGATGGATATCACTCCAATGCATATCTCCTTAAATGAACGTCACTGCAATGGTTGCCACCTTCATTGATGGATGTCCTCTTAAATATGTGGATGTCACGCCGAGGAATGATTGCCAGTCCAATGAATGTCATCTTAAATGAATACATGTCACTATACCTAAAAAGTGTCAGTCTGACTGGTGTCATCTTGAAGTTGTCACTCTAAAGGCTGTCGTCTTCAAAGATGGATGCCATCTTAAATGGATGGATGTCACTCCCATGGATATCTTCTTGAATTGATCAATGACCTGACAATGAATAGGTGACACTCCAATGCATACCATCTAAAATAATGGATAGCCTCTTAAACGGATGGATTTCACTCCAACGAACGTTGTCTTAAAAAAGTGGATGTCACTTCAGTAGTAACACCTAGAAGAATGGAAATCATTCCAACACATAAATTAATGTCGCTAGATCTAATGGTTGTCACCTTCAGTAATGGGGATCTTCTTAAATGGATGGATGTCACTCCAATAGTGTTGTCTTAAATAACTGGATATCACTCCAGCATATATTTTCTTAACTGAGTGTCACTACAACTAATGACAGTCACCTTTAATAACAGATGTCCTCTTAATTGGATGGATGTCACTCCAATAGTGTTGTCTTAAATAACTGGAAGACATTCCAGTAGTAACTCCTGGCAGGATGGATATCATTCCAACACATAAATGAACGTCACTTGATCTAATGCCTGTCACCTTCAATGATAGATGTCCTCTTAAATGGATGGATGTCACTCTGATGAATGACCTGACAATGAATGAGTGTCGCTCCAATGTATACCATCTAAAATAATGGATATCCTGTTAAATGGATGGATGTCACCCCAAAGAGTGTTGTTTTTAATAGGTGGATGTCACTTCAGCAGTAACACCTAGAAGAACGGATATCACTCCAACACATCAATGAATGTCACTAGATCTAATGGTTGTCACCTTCAGTATTGGAGATCTTCTTAAATGGATTGATGTCACTCCAATGAGTGCTGTCTTAAATCACTAGATGTCATTCCAGTAGTAACTCCTCGAAGGATGGATATCATTCCAACACATAAAGGAACGTCACTAGATCTAATGCCTGTCACCTTCAATGACAGATATCCTCTTAAATGGATCCTCAATAGATATACATCAATCCAGCATACATCCCCTTGAAGGATGTCACTCTAATCGGTGTCATCTTAAACAGATGGATGGCATTCCAATGGTGGTCCTTTTCAATGCTTGCCTGGACAGATTCCAGCCTTCCCATGGACCTCCTCAGGACAAGTGGGTTTAAAAATTGGATGGATGAATGGATGGCCAGTTCTATTTCATTATTGCCATAATTCAGACAAAATATTTGGATTGCAAGGACCCCATAGGTTTACCCTGTCTCTCTGTACCTCCTCTGGCTGAAACTTGGATGGGGTGGCACACACTAACAGACCTGCTCTTCTTTAGGACGGACAAAGGAAGACCCCACAACAGCACACAGACATTTGAAGCCACATTCTTTGAGCCTTAACACTGTCAAGTCTGCAGTGCCAAGTGTGACGCTCGGAATGAACAGCACGTCCTTGAATCCATGAGGTGGCAGACATAAACTTGGCACCCACTGGCATTTTGTCTCGTCTGGTTATTCCCTGAAGTATGACGTGCCTTGTATTTCTCTTTTAAAAAAAAAAGATCATTACAAGAGGCTCTGCCCTCAGGGTGGGCACAAGGTGTTCCGGTGAGTCATTCTTCTGTGGCTTTATAAATGGGTTGAACCCTGCGGATAACAGAGTTCGCTTTAATCTACGGATCCGTACGTGAAAGTATTGGAATGAAGGGACTGGAAGTCGACTCGCCTTCAGAGGCGTTTGACACAACACGGCGCTCAGCTCCTCGTCTCGTGACATTCTAGAAGGGGCGGCCATCGGCAGCCACATCCACTCCGGTAGACTGTACAGCGTCCTCTGTGACGTTTGGGACAGAGACACGTTTTTTCTTGATTTGCCGCTGACATCCACAGCTTTATATTTGTCATTCACACGTGACGCAAGGGCACATTCTCAGATTTGATTCACTTTGGTTTCGCCGTGTAGAAATAAGCACACATTTTATACTTAGCCTCACAATTTGTCTTTTGTCAAAGGCAAGGAGAAGGCCTGATATTTAAACACACTTAAAAATCAAGGTGACAAAGCGGGTCTTCAGGGCGAGGCCAAAGGGGAACCATTTTTTGCTTCCCATAAGAATCGTCAGCACGATGATTCCAGAAAGAACCTCCATTTAGATCTCTAAAGGTCCCCATAAACAGCCATATGGAGAGATGATAACAGATTTATAAAATAGCCACTGCGGTGGGCTGGCGCCCTGTCCGGGGTTTGTTTCCTGCCTTGCGCCCTGTGTTGGCTGGGATTGGCTCCAGCAGACCCCCGTGACCCTGTAGACAGGATATAGCAAGTTGGATAATGGATGGATGGAAGAAGGAAACAAAAAAAAGAATGAAAGAAAGAAAGAAAGCCCTGTGGTGGGCTGGTGCCCTGCCCAGGGTTTGTTTCCTGCCTTGTGCCCTGTGTTGGCTGGGATTGGCTCCAGCAGACCCCTGTGACCCTGTAGATAGGATATAGCAGGTTGGATAATGGATGGATGGATGGATAAAATGGGGTTACTTAAGTCAGCAGTGACATTCATGTGACTCTGGTGACTCTTCCTATGAAGTCGGTAGACAGATAGGGAGGGCATGGGGGGTCATGGAAAGGGGTGTTTGGCGCTCCTAATATCTCTGCAAAAGGACAAAGGGCCAAGTGTTTAGAGTCCTGGTGCTCCTTGTTTGTGAGACATGGACGCTATCCAGTGACCTGAGATGAAGACTGGACCCCTTTAGTACTGTGTGTCTCTTCAGAGGGCCCTTGGGTCCTGCTAGTTTGACTTGGTGTTGCCCACAGAGTCCCGAATGAGGCACATGACTTGCATTGTGAGGGAGCGTCAGTTACGGCACTATGGCCACGTGGCACCATTACCCGAGGGCGATCCGGCTCACAATATCCTCATTACTGAGGACCCGAATGGCTGGACCAGGCCAAGGAGGGATGCCCATGTAATACCTGGCTGCGGCATAGAGAGTGGGTGGGACTGAACTGCGTGTCTGCCTGGGTTGCCAATGGGTATTCCAAACCATTTCGTCGTATAGTGGGTGTGGCAACGTGCTGTTCCAGTGCAATCTCCCCAACCTGACCTGACCTGACCTGAATGGGTTCCCGATTTCAAAAGGACTGCCGCCAGCTACGTTCAGTATTTCGTGATCTGCTGCATCCTGCTAGGTCACCTACAAGACATTAAAGACGTCTTGTCCACATATGAGGAGACATTTCGAACCAACAGAGAACGGAAAGGCTCCCTGTCAAAGCAAGGAGGAACCACACAACCCAGTGAAGTGCCATTAAAAGATCATTTCTTTTATAATAGGGCAGACGCCACGCTCTCCCTCCACGCTTACAATGAGGTGGTGATGGATTCGGCCCGAAACAAGGCAAATGATTGAGCGATGATGAGACAATTTCCAAAGGGGTTTGATGAACTTAAGAGATCTGATCAATCGACTGAATGATGGATGACATCACATGTGTTCAATATTTACAGCAACTCTGCTCTTTGGTAGAGAGAAAATAAATGGAGATGGATGGTCTGAACTTCTAGTCTGGTATCTCATGATCAAGCCTCCATGCCGCAATGAAAAGAACTGTCTTGAGACTTGCATAGATCAGGTTTGACCAACTGATTGATGAAAGTTTAATACAATAGGACCTCATCTTACGTGATGGATACACTCCTCGGCAGGGAAGACTGTGGAGAATCCCGTGGGCCGCATACAGATGTCCCTAGAGAGCCCTGTGGTGTAGCGGGTCCGTGGCTTCAAAACAAAAAAAAATATGTAGGAACTGAGTTGACATGGACTGAAATGTTTGGGGAACTGGAGAGATGAATCGAGAACTTGAGACGGAGAGATAGATCGAAAGAGGTGAAGAAGAAAAGGAGGTTAAAGGACGTGAAAGAGTAGCTATGATCTGGCAACCTGTAAGGAGGAGACAGCACGAGCTGGTGCCCCACGAAGGAGCGTTTGTTTGTGGCGCACAAGGGGCGAGTTCGCCCCACTGAAAGTTTTGTTGGAGCAGGTGTCCTCCCGAGGGATCTGAGGAGCGACTTCGTGAGCGTGAAAGATGAAGGGAGGAGAGCCGAACTCGGACGGTCTGGCAGTGATGTCCGTAAGGAAGCCAAGTCGGAGGTCGGCCCAAAGGAGCTCGTGGCTGTTGGGTCTCCGCTGGCTGCGGGAGAATGAGAGATGGAGGTGGGCTGAGATCTTAATAAGAGAGACCGCATTGTAACCTTTGGATTTATTTATTGGTTTCTTAATCCCTACTTTTCACTATTTTGTTGGATTGATTTATTGGAACTGTGGTGCACTGCACTTTGCACTAACTGTTTTTGTTTACTGTTTATTTTGAAATAAAAGCACATTGGCACTTTTGGAAATATTACCTGGCTTCATTTGAGAATTGTCCTCATATGTCAGCTCATCTCGGTGACATTACCAACGGTGTCGGGTTTTAGAGCTCCCAGCAGACGAACCCGCATCATCACAAGCACACTTGGTTTCAGTTAGACCCACGTGTACACATCCTTAGTCTGAAAAAGTAAATGTACACCAACAGCCGGGATGGGTTTTTATGCTGGGGTTGAACCATTGCTTGGGTCCCACCTAGGCGTTCTACATCAGCACCCTCTCTGACCTTGGCATCGCCCGGACTGCCCTCAGGTGATCTGAGTCCTAGCCCTTGGAGAGGAGAGATGTCAAGGCTGCATCAGGCAAGCACAAGGGTGCCCGGAGGATCGGCGCAGAGTCCTCTCCTCTTCTTTTTATTCACCTCATCATCCAGTCCTATGGCTTCTTATATCCATGCTTTGCCAATGATACTCATCTGCACTAAAGGCGTCCATTCAAATCACTGCCTGTCTCATTGTTATTACAGCCTTGATGAAGGAGCACCATCTCCTAACTCATCCAGGTATTCAGCACTCCATCTCTGTTCAGCTCAACTCACCATCACATACAACCTTGGTTTGGTGATCGATGAACGGCTGTCCCTTCATGGACCCTGTTGGTGGTCTACTGGACGTGCTAATTCACTCAATACAGTACAACATCCACAAGATCAGAGCATATCGAACATCTGGTCCAGGTTTGGTCCTGTCACATCTGGACTGCACTGACTGATGTGTGTCACCAACACGCTGAAGATGACTGGAAATGCAGTGACACACCTTGAGTTCAACCAATCAAGGAGCACACGTGTCACTCCTCTTTTCAGGTTATTCCATTGGCTAAAATGTCTGTACATCTCATTGATATTGCAACCTTGATGAAGGAGCACCATCTCCAGCTCAGCCTATCAAAGACAGACTTTCTTCCTATCCTTAGCTCATACATGAAATCAGTACTCCATCTACGTTCAGCTCAACTCACCATCGCTGACACTCGCCAAGTCAGCACACACCCTTGGTTTGATGATCGATGACCAGCTGTCCTTCATGGACCCTGTTGGTGGTCTCCTGGACATGCTAATTCATTCAATACAGTACAACATCCACAAGATCAGAGCATATCTGCCTGAGTATGTAGCACAACTCCTGGTCCAGGCTTTGGTCCTGTCACCTCTGGACTATTGCAAGTCTCAGCTGGCAGGAGCAGTGACAAGTGACACCAAGCCGCTGAAGATGACTCATAATGCAGCAACACACCTTGAGTTCAACCAATCAAGGAGCACACGTGTCACTCCTCTTTTCAGGAGACTCCATTGGCTAGAAGGTCTCATTGATATTGCAGTGTTGATGAAGGAGCACCATCTCCAGCTCAGCCTATTAAAGATGGACTTCCTTCCTATCCTTGCTCATCCATTCCATCTCTATTCAGCTCAATTCACCATCGCTGACACCCACCAAGTCAGCACACACCCTTGGTTTGGTGATCAATGACAAGCTGTCCTTCCTGGACCCTGTTGGTGGTCTCCTGGATGTGCTAATTCACTCGATACAGTACAACATACACAAGATCAGAGCATATCTATCCGAATATGGAGCACAACTCCTAGTCCAAGCGTTGGTCCTGTCACCTCTGGACTACTACAAGTTTCAGATGGCAGGAGCACTTACTGACGATGACTCAAAATGCAGTGACACACCTTGCATTCAAGCAATCAAGGAGCACTCATGTCACTCCTCTTTTCACGTCACTCCATTGGCTAGAACGTCTCATTGATATTGCAGTGATGATGATGGAGCACCATCTCCAGCTCAGCCTATTAAAGATGGACTTTCTTGTTATCATAGCTCGTCCATCAGTCCAGTACCCCATCAGCTCAGCTCGTTGTCACTAACACACCCACCAGGTCAGTTTGCACCCTTGGGGTGGTGATCGATGACCAGCTGTCCTTCACTGACCACATTGTAACTGTCTATCAGTCTTGCAGAGTCAATCTATACATCAGCCACAAGATCATACAGTAACTGATGGAGTATGGTCCAGGCTTTAGAATTGTCACCCCTGGACACTGAAACTCTCTGCTGGTGGGAGTTGGTATGACGTGGACAAGATGTCACCCCTCTTTTCAGATCCCTACATTGGCTTCCTGCAGTGGCACACATTAAGTCCAAATCCTTGATGCCTCCATACAGAGTGATCAGGTGGTCAGCTCTCATGTAGATGGCAACAACTCTGAGATCTTGTGCCACTCAGGTCCACTGAATGAATGGCATCTGGTGATGCTGCCTCTGTGTGGAATGAAACCTCAGTTCAGGCTCTTTACATGTTTAGCTCCTAGATGGTGGAATGAGCTGCCCTCCTCCACTGAAACTTCTAAATGCTTCAATGTGCCTCCTTGTTCGGTGAATTTCTGTCGAACTGATGATGACGTTAATAGGTTCTTGTAACTAAGAAGTGTAACCAGCTGGCATTTTGTTCTGAGCTCTTTACTTGCGTCCATCATTTGTCCTATAACACGTCTTCCCTCTGATTGTTGTCCTTCCTCAAATCAGGCTCTACGATGTTCATGTGACGTGAAGGGCCATGGTGGGCAGGACCCCTGGCCAATGAGTGGCTTGTTCATCAGATCAGTACCCAACCTTTGTCCACGGTGAGCATACAACCGGGTCCCTGACAGTCGGATTATACAAAACAAATAATTTGTGAAGGGTCATGGTAGCCAATGAGTGAGCAGACCTCCTGGCCAATGAACAAGGCGTGGAGGCGGGACATCAATTCAAAAGCTAAATCCCATTTGCACACACTCGAGAGCAGCTTGTGGGAGTGGCTTATTTATCAATACTCAACCTTTGTCCACGGTGAGAGTACAACCGGGTCCCTGACAGTCCGATTATACAAAACGCGCAATTCGAGATTTTTTTTTTTCACATTGTTTGTGGTCGTCCAATCCTGGGCCTCCATTGAAGCCCATTGTGATTATGATCTTTGTTCTCCATGGAAATCTTTTATCAGCCACCACAACAAACAACAATTTACGTATTTTTTGGTCAGTTGACGTCTTGATTGACGGACGGATTAGTTGATTACTTGATTGATTGACAGATTTTCTGATTGACTAATTGAATATATGAACTGATTAACCAATTGGATGATCGGCTGACTGATTGATTAATTATTCATTTTGCTGCCTGACTGATATTTTGGAGTGATTACTTCATTTATTGATCATTGCACGATTGGTGGATTCATTGATTTGATGCCTGATCCAGTGATTGATTGATTGATTGATTGATTGATTGATAGTAAATCTCCAATTTACGGGTGTAATTTTCCTTTTTTCTTAACTAAAGTAAAACACTGAAACTCTAAAAACTTTGAGCAGCTTTTTTGACCCCTGGGATGACAAAAAAAATGAATACTCAGAGAGGAATGAGCCGCCTGGGGCAACGCTAAGCAGGTATGTGAGGCACAATGCTCTCTCCCAGTTAGCATACAGCTTGAAATGCCAGCAGCGGCAGGCCTAATGGCCTGTTGCCATGGAGACCGTGTTGCGTTCTGCCATCTTGAGTGATAAAAGCCTGGCACAGCTGTCTGTTGCACTGAGGTAATGACAGCGCGGTCACGTAGAAGCCGAGACTGTCGGAATGCATTTCAGACAAGTCCAGCACTTCATAGCGTTACATAACCTGTAGCCGTTCAGCCAGTCCAGCAGGTACAGGCACAGTAGAGGGAATGACCAGTAGGTGGCACTCTATACACTGTAGCCCACCTCACAGTACGCAGGTGTCACCTTGTCTAAAGTGTCAACCTATGGAGATAATAAACCACCAATAGACCACCAATCAAATGAAAATGATTCCCATGGTTTTGAGACCCGCTGCTTGTGGCTTACGGGCACCGGTTACACCAGTTTGGTGTCAAATGGGATATTTCCCTTGGCATGAAGTGTTGCTGCAGCGCCAATGTTATAAAAGGAGACAAGATCACGTGTCAATCAATCACCATATGGACTGCAGCGTAAAAATGGTTCACTTTGGAGTCAGTCAGTCAGTCAGTTATTGTCCAACCTGTTATATCCTAACACAGGGTAGCGAAGGGTCTGCTGGAGCCAATCCCAGCCAGCACAGGGCGCAAGGCAGGAGTGTCAAACTGATTGTGGAGGAGTGAAACGACGAGAGGGAGTGGATGTGTGATGGGATCAAAGGTAGAAGATCAATGGATGGGAGAGAAGGCCATAGGAGTGCAGGAACAGTGGGATAAGGAGAAGGGCAACGGTCAGGAGAGTGGAAACTATAGAGAGAGATGAAGCTGATGTCATCCACAATGAACCTTTGGGAAAGGGTAATAGAGGGAAGGCTTAGGGAAGAGAGACCACCACAGGGGAGGAGCGGTTTGGTTTTATGCCAGGGACAGGAACAACCAATGTGGTCTTTACAACTGAGAGAGAAGATAGAGAAGCGTCAAGGCGAGGCCTCATCTGGTGTCCCGTGTGTAGTTTGGGCCGCCAGGCTATAAAAAGGACATAACAGCACTAGAAGAAGACCAGAGAAGAGCAACGAGGCTGATGAAAGGACTACAGGGGATGAGTTATGAGGAAAGATTACAAGGGCTGAGCCTTAAGGAGATGAAGAGGTGACCTGAGCGAAGTGTGCAAAATGATGAAGGGAACTAGTCCAGTGGACTCGACATTATTAACTACCAGACAATGTGTAGAGAAGCCATTAAGAAAGCTAGCAGAATGTCAGGTTATATAGCGCCTTGATGTGTGGAGTAAAAGTCACAGGAGGATCTGCTCAACCTTTATAATGCGCTGGTGAGGCCTCATCTGGAGTCCTGGGTGCAGTTTGGGCCGCCAGGCTATAAAAAGGACATAACAGCACAAGAGAAGGTCCAGTGGAGAGTGACTGGGCTGAGTCCAGGGCTACAGGGGATGAGTTATGAAGAAAGATGAAAAGAGCTGAGCCTTAAGGAGATGAAGAGGAGACTTGAGTGAAGTGTTTAAAAAGTATGAAGGGTATTAGTCCAGTGGACTCGACAGCATTAACATCCAGACAGTGTTCAGAAGCCATTAAGAAGGCTAACAGAATGCCAGGTTATATAGCGCCTTGATGTGTGGAGTAAAAGTCACAGGAGATGACACTGAAGAGTTCTAACACACTGGTGAGGCCTCATCTGGAATCTTGGGTGCAGTTTGGGTCTCCATAAAGACATAACAGCACTAGAGAAAGACTAGGCTGATTACAGGGCTATAGGGGATGAGTTATGAGGGAAAATTAACCCTTAAATTGCCACATACTTGGGGGGTTAATGCACCCCCCTGGATGCCACATACTTTTTTGCTGCACTTTTTAAGTAAACGTCACAATTCACAAAGAAAATGTGAAATTTTAATGGAATACGTATTTTGTTCATGCAAAGAGCATCACAATTACTGCAACACTGATCATTTTACACACTGCCAATGAACTGTAAAAACTATTAAAAACTATTGGAACAATCTATTATTCTATGTACAAGGTGCAACTGATGCCATTGATGAAATTCAGTAAATCACTGAGCCAACTGCACTTGAACTGTCTGCACGCAAGCACACAGAGGTAAGCGCTGATGACTGCAGGCTAGTCGAGTGCAGCGGCTGAATCCCAGGGACAGTGATGCTGCAGTTCTGCCCGACCAGCAGTGGTCATGAGCTGGCTGCTAAACCAATGGACGGCACTGACTGATCAGCTCCCGGGTGCTGGCAAATTACATTGGGAAATGACTATAGCAGGTTCGGGCGGTTTAAGAGTTAAAAGAGCTGAGCCTTATGAAGATGAAGAAGAGACCTGACTGAAGTGTGCAAAATGATGAAGGGAATTAGTCCAGTGGATTCAACACTACCAACTGCCAGGCAATGTGTAGAGAAGCCATTAAGAAGGCTAACAGAATGTCAGGTTATATAGCGCCTTGACGTGTGCAGTACAAGTCACAGGAGGTTCTGCTCAAGCTTTATAATGCACTGGTGAGGCCTCATCTGGAGTCCTGTGTGCAGTTTTGGTCTCCAGGCTACAAAAAAGGACATAACAGCACTAGAGAAGGTCCAGTGGAGAGTGACTGGGCTGAGTCCAGGGCTACAGGGGATGAGTGATGAAGAAAGATGAAAAGAGCTGAGCCTTAAGGAGATGAAGAGGAGACCTGACTGAGGTGTGCAAAATGATGAAGGGAACTGGTCCAGTGGATCGAGATGGTGACTTTAAAATGAGGTCATCAAGAACACGGGGACACCGCTGGAAACTTGTGAAGGGGAAATTTCACACAAACATTAGGGATTTTTCTTTACACAGAGAACCACAGACACTTGGAATAAGCGACCAAGTAGTGTGGTAGACTGTAGGACTTTAGGGACCCTCAAAACTCGACTTGATGTGATTTTGGAAGAATTAACTTGATGAGACTGGAGAGCTTTGTTGGGCTGAGTGGCCTGCTCTTGTCCAAATTGTTCTCATGTTCTAATATTCTAATCAAGAAAAAAAACCCAGAATGGATCAGATATGGCGGTCATTGATTTGGAGAAGGTGCCACATCAGGAGTTGTGGAGGTGCCTGAGAGAGTAAGGAAGTCCAGAGAAGTGTGTGAGGATTGTCCAGGATATGGATGATGAGGGAATGAGGCCTTGAGTTCAAAACAGTGTTGGGGTGCCAGTTCGAGGAGGTCTGCAGCAGGGATTTTCTCGTACTCCTTATCTCCCTGATTTGGTTTTAAAAGAGCAAAGGGTGCAAGCTTTGTGCTGACGACATTGTGGTGTGCAGCACAACAGAAAAGGAAGTGGAGAGAAAGTTGGGAGAATGAAGAAGGGCTTTGGAAGACAAAATGAGGATCAGAATTCAAAAGTTTGCCTGCAGTGGAGAGAAAACGAAAAGTTTAAATATGGAGGATCAGTGGTAGACCGAGTGCAGTGTGGATGGAAGAACTGGAAGTATTGTGTGGCCGAAGAATAATGGTGAAGGTTAAAGGTCAGGTTTATAAGACCACCAATGGTGTATGGCGCTGCAACTGGGCCAGTAAGGAAGAAGTTGGATGTGGCAGAAATGAGAAGGTGGGGATGGATGTGTGGAGAATGAGAGTGGACAGTAGAGGGAATGACCAGCAGGTGGCACTGCACACACCGCACCCCACGTCACAATACAAAGGGGTCACACATTGAAAGAACGAGGCAGGCAGAGGGACAACAAAAGTGGGAGAGAAACCTAGGAAGGTACAGGAAAGGAGGTCCAAGCGGTGGCCCTAAAAACAACGCCTGCATCATTAAGAAAGGGAGAGACGCTTCTTGGCCGTCTACAGTACAGCAGACCGATGCCTATGCAGTCAGTATACATGACATTATGAATCTGGATGTGGGCATCGAGTCACTAAATGGAATTGGCATTATGTAAATAATAAAAAAAAAAAACGTTTTAATTGCGTTGTTTCATTTTAAACGTCCTCGTAAACATCAGAGTTCAAACACTTGAAGCAATTATGGATTTGGCAGCAGCGTGAAGCACATTTGGCAAACAAGTGAGAAGGACACACAAATGGGCACTTCAGAATTGTTGGCAGGACCGTCTTTGACCGCGGTCCTCATCTTTCACTGCGAATTTCAGGTTTCAGTTCCTCTCTAAGCGCGGCAGAGCATATGGCATTGAGTGCCCGTCGTTCTGAAAACGCACCAGAATTGGACCGTTCATACTCCTACAAGAAGGTCATCATGATATTCTTGGTGGAGGGATGGGTGTTAAATGTGGGTGTTGACATCTCCCACCGATGACGTGAGTGTATGTGGCATATCAAAGAAGACCCCAGAAGAGACCCAACTGCAGCAACTTGACCCTTCTTTCCATGTCGCCCACACGTTCACACACACATACTGATTCATGCTGTAATCTGAGAGGGGGGGTCCACGTTGGTGGTGGTGGTCAGTCCTATCTAATCAAAGATCTCTGGTCTAACCCACCAGACGCTCAAAGCGTTCTTTTTTTATTACTGCTTTCATTTCGCACGCAGTTTCTTCCCACTCGTCCAGCCCATTTGAAATGGCGCGTCTCCGTTGACTGAGTCGACTTCAGGAAGTGGGCTAATCGACAGAATTTAACTAACAAAGTCTCTACGTGTTTAACTAGACTGCTTGTGCAAAATAATAAAAAAAAATAATAATACCATTGGTGCCTGGGGGCTCTGCTGTTTAGGTGGGGGGGCATGGCAAACTGAACTGAAAATGAAGTAAACAACAGGAGCCCCTCGGGACATGCGAGCTTGGAAGGGAAAAGGCAAACAAACACACAGACACACACACAAAGTAAACAGGAGGTGGCGCTAAAGAGGACTTGCAGTGCACCTCTGACGCTGGTCGAGGGCACACAGAACATTAAATGCAACAACAGGTGGGATTTGGGATGAAACACAAATGGGATGAAATCACTGCCGGTGGTCCGTGACGGGTCACGAGGGGTCATTTTGGCTGCTGTAGCAGGCCAGTCTTTGCAGTTTGCTCCTTTCTGAGCTGCTGCTGTATTTAACCTGAAGACGTGATGTTCTTCCACTGGCTTCCAGTCCAAGGTTGGTTCCTTCCTTCTGTTCCATATTGCTGGGAAGTCCTTAGTTTACACACACATATCTGCTCCATTCAGTCATGTGACTATCCATTTATGTTATATAGTGCCAGTTGAAAGGGGCCGGCTAAGGTGGTCCACACATCTGATTAGGACGCCTCCTTGCAGAGGTGCTGTGGGGACATCCAACCTAGGGGGAGACCTCCAGGCAGACCTACACTCTTGAAAATCCTGGTTCTTTAATGGCACTTGAGGGTTCTATACTGGGTTGTGTTGTTCCATCATTGCTTGGCCAAGCACTCTATCTATCTATTATATAGTGCCTTTCATATGTATCTATCTATCTGTCTGTCTATTATATAGTGCCTTTTATTTCTATCTATGAATCTATTTATTAAATAGTGCCTTTCATAAATATCGTGTCTATCTATCATATAGTGCCCTTCTTATCTATTATATAGTGCCTTTTATTTCTATCTATGTATGTATCTATTAGATAGATAGATAGATAGATAGATAGATAGATATGAAAGGCACTATATAATAGATAGATATGAAAGGCACTATATGATAGATAGATAGATAGATAGATAGATATGAAAGGCGCTCAATGCATCTTCCCACAAAGAGCTCAAACTCAGGTCTCTGACACTGTGAGGCAGCAGCACTAACCTCTGGGCCGCCCATCACATTTGCTTTTTTTGGGTCTGTGTGAAATACAAATAATGAGATCATGTCCTGTAAAAGCAGCAGATGTGAACTGATGAAGGTCTGTAACGTCTTATCTTGATATTTCATAAACTGGATCTGCGGGTTTTGTTTGAGGTGAACTCTCCTTCTTGCTGAATGCGGCGACAGTTGCTTTCATCCACATTACAGGGAGCTTAATGAGCCTCCCTGTCTACGGCCCCCCGGGCAGGTTGAAGGTGTGGCTCCAAATGACACAACACACAGTGGCCTCCATAATGTTTGTGACAACAAAGACCCATTAATTACTTGATTCGACCCCACACAGACATTGTGATTAAAGTGCACATGGCAGACATTTTGGTGACACAACACTTTTTCTACATGCCCGCCCCCATAATAATTGGCACACCACAATGGCAGTTCTGGTTAGCACTTTGTCACATATCCCTGGCATGTAATGACTCCTTGAAGTCGGCCATTCATAGACATCACCAGGTGCTGAGGGTCTTCTCTGGTGATGTTCCATTTCCATTTCTGTTTCTGCCCATTTGCATTGAAATCAGGTGACTGGCTTGGCCATTTAAGAAAGTTGCCATTTTGTAGCTCTGATAAACTCCTGCGTTGCCCCAGCAGGATGTTTGGTTCACCATCTTGTTGTCGGACGAAGTGCCATCCAGAGAGTTTGGAGGCCTTTACCGCAACTTGTGCCAATCAGATGTTTCTGCTAAGGATGAGAGGGGGCGCCGTCCCTAACTGTATCTTCTTATTTGTCGATGCCCCATAAAGAGATTCCCAGCTCCGCCCTACCCACAGTGCCCAGGGCAGGCTCCGCCCCCTTCATTCAGATCACCGTCCCGCTGTCAGAAAGCTCATAAGGCTGATGAAAGCCAACTTTCCTCCATGCCAAGGGCACCACCCTTTTCGTTGTGCCAATTAAATGGGATTGCCCACCTGGTCCCCCAACGTACTTGCTGGCTCCCCTCGGTCTGTTCACCCATTCAAAGTCATTTTGCTGTCACTTGTCTATTCTCACATTTTACAATACCTGTATTTATTTGCATATTTGTTTCATGTTGGTCTTAACCCTTTTCCTAGCACTCCACTCACTCCCACGCAATTCATGGAATTTCTGGTCCTTTCCGAGGAGTTTTATTTATGAATTCCCCTTTAGCACCTTTTAGGTTAGAGCGTGGGAAACCTCCCGTGTTTACCCAGAAAATTGCAGCGTGCAGAACGACGGCTGTTTACCGTGACAACCAAACAGGCGGGCGTCCTCGCACAGGAGCTGGCAGAACCAGATTGCATAACTCAGGGCTCTGCCTTCACTTGTGTGTCCTCCGATGATCTGCCGGGACAAGCCGGAGCCTGAGAGTGAAATCAAGCAGCTGCGTTCAGAGAAGAGACATTAGGCAGCCGCCATTCCACAGGTCGAAATCCCAAAAATGTGAAACGAGTGAAGGTGGCTGAGCAGCCGCTAGACTGGCGATCCCACCGCTGACACCCTGATCAAACTGGGAGTTAACAGTCAAATCTCAGAAGGGAGAAAGGCATCGTCAGTCCACCCCAGCAATAATCAGCAAGATGTAAGGCATGCATCCATTAAAGGGGCTGTACCGAACCGGCTCCACCTCATTGGCTGTTAGAAAAAGGGGCGGGCACGACTGTGCCGGAAGGTCAGCCCGCAGTCCATAAATTTGACATGCCCAGCGATTTTCAGGCATTTCAAGTGACTCGGTCCGGTGACACGATTAGCAACTACAGTTAGCAATGACATCCCCCGTGACAAGAAGTCACAAAATGTGACATCGGCTGTATAGGAAAATAAACCCCCAAGAAAACTAGTCAAGTAGAAGTTTAAACGCATCTGATATTAAGTGTAGCTGAGCATCGGAAGGAAATGTAGGATCTCTCCAGGGGTCTTGTTAGCTTCAGCACTTATTAAGGGCTTATTCTCCTCCCTCCCCCCCCGATAAAGCGGATGGGTGGGGTCACACGATTGACAAGTGGGGCGAGGTCACTTTTGGGGTTTTCAGGCATTGTCACAATACCAAAACTGAAGGAACAAAAGGCTGGTACTTATGAAAACCGGTGGACCAGAATCCTGAAATTAGGGGCTAACATTATAGATGCCCCCCACGCCCAATGTCGATGGATCTCTCACTCCTTTTTTCTGTGTAATAG
>NW_024381046.1:0-20905 GCF_016835505.1 Polypterus senegalus | reverse complement strand
TAAATGTTGTTTTGTTTTGTGACAATATATATAATATATATTGTGAAATGAACAACTCGACACACGATAAAGGTTTGGGGCACCACCTATAATATTCTACTGCAAAATTTATTCATGCAATGATGGCGTCGAGTCCAAAACAGAACTGATCAAGGTTGAAAATGGCTTTAAATGGTCAAACAGGAGTGACATATTTAACTGGAAGTGATGTAGGTTGCCCCGAGTGATGTTCTCGATCAGTCGGGGCACGGTAAATCTTCGGGCGGCGGGATGATGTTTTCCGGGGCCAGAACGGGAAGTGCGTTCTCCGGGTCGGAACTGGAGTGACGTTCCTGATTCAGATGAGGTTTTCCTGGCTGGTCTGCAGAGATAGCAAGAAGGTTTAATGCACCCCCACCCTGGCCTGGTGTGGAATTCCCTCTGGTCCACGGGCGTCCCCCTTTTACGCGTGTGTGACTATATATATATATATATATATATATATATATACTGTATACAGTATAAAGTGACACTAGAGGGCACCAAGTAAAAGCACTAAAATATTTTAAATTATTTTCTTCAATAAAGTGCACAAAAGCACCTCCACCACTACAATACACAAATCAATAATCAAATATACAATCCTCCTCCCCCCCAACAGCTTTGTCACACTCCTCCCAACCCCGGCTCAGCTGCTGGGTTTAGATAGATAGATAGATAGATAGATACTTTATTAATCCCAAGGGAAATTAAATAATCCAGCAGCAGTATACTGATACAAAGAAACAATATAAATTAA
The DNA here is from genome assembly GCF_016835505.1 of Polypterus senegalus. Classification (NCBI taxonomy): domain Eukaryota; kingdom Metazoa; phylum Chordata; class Cladistia; order Polypteriformes; family Polypteridae; genus Polypterus; species Polypterus senegalus. The sequence continues at coordinate 20,127 of NW_024381046.1, read as the reverse complement.
ATAGTAATAAAAATGAAAGAATTAAAATAAAATTAATGTTGCATTTACCCCCCGGGGTGGAATTGAAGAAATGATAGTGTGGGGAGCGATCTCTTTAGTCTGTCAAGTGGAACAGGACAGTGACAAAATCTGTCACTGAAGCTACTCCTCTGTCTGGAGATGACACTGTTAAGTGGATGCAGTGGATTCTTCATGATTGACAGGAGTTTGCTTAGTGCCGTCGCTCTGCCACAGATGTTAAACTGCCCAATTTTAATCCTACAATGGAGCCTCCCTTTTTAACAAGTTTGTCCAGGCTAGGCGCTTTCATCTTTATGCACCCCACCCAACACCACGTAAAAGGGCCTCGCCACAACCTCTGGTGAACATCTGCAGCATCTTACTGCAGATGTTGAAAAATTTCCCAACCTTCCCCAGAAGTATATTCTGCTCTGAGCTTTCTTACATAGAGCATCAGTATTGGCAGCCCAGTCCAATTTGTCACCCAGCTGCACTCCCAGATTTTTATAGGTATGCACCCTCTCACAGTCACCTCTGATGATCACGGGGGCCCACTTGAGGGGCCTGGGCCCCCTAAATCCACCACCAGCTCCTTGGTCTTGCTGGTGTTAAGGTGTAAGTGGTTTGAGTGGCACCATTTAACAAAGTCTTTGATTAACTTTCTGTACTCCTCCTCCACCCACTCCTGATGCAGCCCACAATAGCAGTGTCATCAGCGAACTTTTCCGTGGCAGGACTCAGTCCATATGGAAGCCCCATGTATAAGACTGAACAGGACGAAAAAGTACAGTCCCTCTGTTCCCCCTGTATTGCTGCACATGATGTCAGCCCCGCGTTCCCCAAAGGGCCCCACATATAGAGGTCTGTCGTAAGATAGCCCACAATCCATGCCACAAGGTGTGAATCTACCCCATCTCAGCCCAGCTTATCCCTAAGGAGCAGGGTTGGATGGTGTTGGGCGCTAGAGAAGTCCAAAACATAATTCTTACAGCACCACTGCCTCTGTCCAGGTGGGAGAGGGATCGATGAAACATATAGATGATGGCATCCTCCGCCCCCACCTTCTCCTGGTATCTGCAACTGCAGAGGGTCTAGGCGTGGGGACCTGTGGCCTCAGGTGGTGAAATAGCAAGCCGCTCCATGGTCTTCATCAGATGGTGCGAAGGGAACAGGCGGAAATCATTCAGCTCACTGGGCGTGATACCTTTGGACAGGGTGATACGATGTTTTCCAAAGGCCGTTACTCTCCCCCGTTCCAGGCTCAGGTTGAAGATGCGCTGTAGAGGGCTCCCCAGTTCCAGCACAGGCCTTCAGCAATGGTGGCGATACACCATCTGGACCCGCTGCTTTGCTGGCACAAAGTCTTTCAGCTCTCTGCTCACCTGGGCTGCTGTAATTGTGGGTGGGGATGTCTCACCTATGCTGGTATCAGCAGAAGGATGTTGGAGGATGCAGTACTCCGAGGTGGCGTGGGTTACTGTGATCAACCTTAAAAGTTGTTTGGCACCCGTGATTAGTCTTCATCCCCTCACACTTCCTTCATACTGTTTTCTGCCTTCTGCTCCAGCTTTCTCCTGTACTGCTCTTTGCCCCCCTGAGCTGGACCGGGTTCCTTCTGCCACTTCAGCTCATGCTTATCACCACCTTTAAAGCCCTTTTCTTTTGGTTCAAAGGCCCTTGATGTCACTTGTAATCCATGGCTTGTTGTTACCATAGCAGCTTCTTTCTTACTGGAACTACAATGTCCATAGAAAGTTGATGTAATCAGTTGTGCATTCAACAGCCTCTTCAATGTTCTCACTATGTGATCTCAGCAATATATCATCTGTGGGTTCCCAAAACAGTCTCTCAGGCCTGCTCTGCCTCAGGGGACCACTTCCTGAATGAGCTGTGGTTAGGTAAGGGCCCCCACTCTTGGTTTGTATTGAGGCTGAAGCAGAACCAGGTTATGATCTGCTTTCCCAAAGCGCAGGCAGTGGGGTGGCGCTGTATCGTCTTTAACGTTTGCATATAGTAGGTCAATAGTTCTGTTCGAATTTTACAATCCACATACTGGAAGAAGGCAGGTAATGTTTTATCCCGCGTTTCATGGTTAAAGTCTCCAGCGATAGCACAAGTGCCTCAGGGTGCTGCGTTTTTAACTTAGCAACTGCGGGAAAGGATGATGTCCCGCTATCTCGGTTGCGAGGATGTAAACAATAACACAATCACGTGTCCAAACTCTCTGGGCAAGTAATAGGCGCCAGACTTCGGTAACAGTTCGATGTCCCTGCAGATGGAGATTTTAACGCTACATGTCCTGAGTTGCCTGGCATTGACACTAGAGAGTCCTTCTCCTTTTCTTTCCACAGGTACTGCTTCTCCGTCCGCCTAACTGCTAAACCCGGTAGCCTCCCGTTAGCATCTCTGGGATGATAGAGCGTTAACCTTTCACTAAAACACAGCAAGCTGCATTCTATATGGGTTCCCATAGTCCTTTAAATAGTCCTGACCTGGAAGTGCCCTGTCCTTCTGTCCATGTGATTCAATAGCACTTCCAGGTCAGATGAAGACTTATATTCTTCTTCAGGCCAGAAGTACTTCTGTTCTTCCATTTCCATGACTTGGGAGTACTTCCGGGCTACAGGAAAATAAAAATCACGTCTCCTGCAGCATCACAAATGGTACCCATAGCACCCAACAGGGGCTGTGAAACCGAGACTCCATCTCCCATGGTGCCCTCTCGCGGAATCTAGGGCACCTTCATGTTTTTATGGAAGACGCCATCTAGTGTCTTGGATGTGTCAGTCGGGATGAGCTGCTACGGCCATCCATCACAATATACATACACAAATGTATATATGTATCAGTGAAATGTGGTGAGGTTCATAGCTGGTGAGGCACTTACTCCTTCAGAGTCAGATTTACAAATATATGAGCCCCAAAGAAGTGAGCTTATTCACTATTATTCAACTGGCAGTATGCAAATTGACAACTGGTTATGTTTGACTTCTTATCAGCATTCTTTACACACACATCGGTAAGGGGCTAAGAAAAGAACGTTAAATTTATAGTGGTGTGAGAGAGCGAGAGAGGCGCATTTCCTCTACACCCTCCATGTGTGTGTTCTAAAGTGGCCATTACAATCCCACAATTCATAATTATTTAATACAAATGAAAGTATAGAGTGGTGGACAAAAATGGATTTCAATGTTGACCTTTATTGAAATATTTAGTTGTTTTTAAAAGCTTTTAATTCTGATGCTTTAATCAATTTTAATACAGACTGTTCAAGAAAAGGATAGCAAGAAAAACAAAAAATATTTTGTTTAAATTTGAAAATGTAGTTTTAAAATATTGGATTTTTTTTTCTTACAGTGTACATACAGTACACTGATTAGGGTCTAGATCATACTGTATATAATGATATGAAGGGTAGATGTATATTATATGCCAAAAAGGTCCGGGGCTTGGTGCAATAGCTTGAGGCTTCGCCTCTGGCTGAATCCTGACATAACGCTATCAGGGACCACAGCCAGCTCATCCTGATCCTACTGCTATGTGAAATGAGAGATGTGTTCTTCCAGAAATACAACACCTTACCCACATTCCGTATATTTTTAGTCAACTTGGCTAGAACTTGTTCTTCAACTCCCATAGCTAGCATGTTCACTGAACCACTCCCAGACAAGCATATATAGGACTGGATTAAACAGTGGGTCTCTTAAATCTAGCCACCGGCAATGAACCTCAAGCAGTTGTGCCTCCAGGTTGAAAGAGTACAGACTACCATTTAATAGAAGGAAATTCTTTATTTATATGATTGTTTGCATATAGTATGAGAAAGTAATACCCAGTATTAACATAATTATACCCAATATTCATGTGAGCATGAATGTAAAACTAGTTTTGCATCTTTGGTTGTTAGTTAACAACGGCCCCTTCTAATGCCTCTGTAATACACTGAGGTGTAAAAGGAAAAAGTGACATACACTACAAAGTAGAGAGTTGACAGCCTTACACAAGACTGTCTATAAAAAAGCAGTGTACTAACTCAGATAGGCCTGCTTCTGCTATTACTGCTGCATCTGCGTAGGCTCCTTTTAATTTACTTTTACCTGCTGCTTCTTACCTGCTGTCTTCTCTTAGGTCAGGGTAGCATACCACAATCCCATTTTTTATCTCTTGCCTCCTAGGTGCTGAGTCTGTAACCAGCTAGAGGCAAATTAGATAAAGCTACCTATGTCTGACAACAAAGACAAGCCACAGATTTTAGTTAGGTTTAGCATGTATTATAACTGTATATACTAACAAAGTTAATGAAGCTCCTTTATAATGAAGTTGCCATAAAATGCACTATTGCGCATGTTCAAGTACCTCTACTTTAAGCACTGTGCAAATCATTGTACAATCTCTCTTATAAGCCAGTAAGCCTAACATGCATCACATGAAAATTAATGGAAGGAATTATTAAGGATAAGATTGAACAACATATGGCAAAAAAGGAGTTTTACTGAACTGTCATCCTTGGTTCAGAAGAGGAAGGTCTTATTTTACCAACATGCTGGAGTTCTATGAGGAAGCAACAAAAGGATATGATCAGAGTGGAGCATATCATATTATTTATCTTGACTTTCAGAAAGCATTTGATAAGGTGCCACATGAGAGGCTGGGCATCAAATTAAAAGAAGTGGGAGTTCAGGGTGATGTTTTAGATGGGTGCAGAATTAGCCCAGGCACAGGAAGAAAAGGGTGATGGTACGAGGAACCTCATCAGAATTGGCTAATGTTAAGAGTGGTGTTCCACAGAGGTCAGTGCCAAGGCCGCTGCTATTTTTTAATATATATATATACAGTATAAATGATTTAGATAGGAATATAAGTGACAAGCTGGTTAAGTTTGCAGATGATACCAAGTTACATGGATTAGCAGATAATTTGGAATCTATATCATTACAGAAGGACTTGATAGCATACAGGTTTGGGTAGATTTATGGCAGATGAAATTTAATGTCAGTAAATGTAAACTATTACACGTAGGAAGTAGAAATGTTAGGTTTGAACACACAATGGGTGGTCAGAAAATTGAAAGTACAGTACACCTTATTAGAAGGATTTAGGAGACATAGTGAACTCTAAGCTATCGACTTCAAGGCAGTGTTCAGAAGCCATTAAGAAAGCAAACAGAATGTTAGGAATATATAGCATGATGTGTGGAATACAAGAACACGGGACACAGTTGGAAACTTGTTAAGGGTAAATTTCGTATAAACATTAGAAGTGTTTCTTTACACAAAGAATGATAGACACTTGGAATCAGCTACAAAGTGGTGTGGTAGACTGTGCCTCCTCCAGACTGTGAGGGGGCGTCCGTCCTGGTTATGTAGGGGGCCTCGGGTAGGGCTTGGAAGCCCAGCCCTGTAGGACCCGTGGGCCACTGCCAGACGGTGCCCCAATCCCTGCATATCCCTGAGTCCAGCACTTCCGCCACACCAGGAAGTGCTGGGGGAAGGCGACAGGGGTCCCCCGACGCTTCCGGGTGCGCACTGCACTTCCGGGCCACACTGGGGTGTGGCTATCACTGATTGCCGGAAGCAGCTGGAGCCCATCCAGGTTCCTAGATAGGGGCCGCTCTCCAGTCAGCAGTGGATGTCGGGTGGAAGAAGACAGAACTGGAGAGAGGACGGGAGGAGGCCAGGAGAGAGGCATTAGACTTGTGTGGCCTGGACATCTGGGTGAACGGTGCTGGAGGCACTGGGGGTGCACGTGAGCACAAATTTGTAAATATTATTGTAAAATAAACGGTGTGTGGTGAAAGTATGTTGTCCGTCTGCCTGTGTCCGGTCCCAGTTCACAATATATATATATATATATATATATATATATATATATATATATATATATATATATATATATATATATATATATGTATTGTAAGGTCTCTAAACTCTTTTGGGGCTCCCCCCAACAGGACGACACGCCAAAGAGCATCCCAAAGCACGATCGCCACCCCCCTCCTCATCATTTCACTAATGGTTTTATTCTTGCATAAAATTTTGCAAGCACAATTTGATTACAAGCTCAACCTGCTGGGGTCTGTGGCAACCAACAGGTGCCTCGACAGTTCTAGAACCCTGACTGCAGTACTTCTGCCCCACCTGGAAGTGCTGCCAGAAGAGGATCCAGGAGCACCTGGAGCACTTCGGGTGCACTACAAAAGAGGCCGCCTCACTCTGTTTGGAAAGCCAGAGTTGGGAGGTGGAGGACAAAGCTTGCTGGGGGAGGAGTGGAGGCGGCAGAGAAAATGAAAATGAGAAAGAGGAAGAGAAGGGACTGAGCAGTTTTGCTGTGGATAACTGTGTACTGTACATACATACTACGCACATACCACACATACTAAATAATTATAGGCCGATTTCAAATTTACCCTTTCTCTCTAAAATACTAGAAAAAGTAGTCACCTAATCTGCTTGAGTCACACCTTATGCATTACAATTTATTTGAGAAATTCCAGTCTGGTTTCTGCACTGGTCATAGTACAGAAACGGATACTAACGCGGGTTGGAAACAACATTCTGATATCCTCTGATGAAGGAAACTCCACTCTAATTATGCTGTTAGACTTAAGTGCAGCATTAGACACCATTGACCATTTTATTTTACTGCACAGGCTAGAAAATGATGTTGCGCTTACAGGCACTGAGCTCGCTTGGTTTAGTTCTTATTTATCAAATCGATTCCAATATGTACAGAAATGTGCTGACAGGACACCATCATTATACACAGAAGTGAGATATGGTGTCCCGCGAGGGCTCAGCAGTGGGACTGTTACTGTTTTCACTTTACATGCTTTCACTGGGATTTATCATTAGGAAACATAATGTTAATTTTCACTCATATGCACATGACACCCAGTTATACCTTTCATTTAGATCAAATGAAGTTTCTCCGATGTTGTCTTTAATTAGTTGTGTCAGTGAATTAAAGGAGTGAATGGATGAAGAACTACTTGTCTTTAAACACGGATAAAACAGAGATTGTAATTGTTGTAGGGAATGACGCTGATCACAACAATATTTTGTCATCATTTAACTCAGTTGGAATCCCAATTAATTTTACTGAATCAGCCCGCAATCTAGGAGTTATCTTTGACTCTAGCATGTCATTTAAAGCACATATTACAAAGTTGTCCAAATCATGTTTCTTCCATCTTAAAATGTTGGGAAATTAAGGCGCTTTCTAAATAAACAGGATTCTGAAAAATTAATTCATGCATTTAATTCTAGTAGGATTGACTATTGCAATGCAGTGTTCACTGGATGTTCAAACTGTTCTTTATACAGCCTCAGTTAATCCAAAATGCTGTTGCAAGAATTATTACAAGAACAAGAAAATTACGAACACATAACTCCAGTTCTTCAATCCTTACACTGGCTCCCGGTTAAATTTAGGGCAGATTTCAAAATCCTCCTTTTAATATATAAAAGCACTAGCAGAATACCCGTGCTTACCTTGGCGGAGTAGTAGTGTGTTAAAGAAGGTATGAAAAAGAAAAGGAAAAATTTTAATAATAACGTAACATGATTGTTAATGTAATTGTTTTGTCATTGATATGAGTGTTGTTCTCATATCTTTCTATATATATCTATATATATATCTATCTATATATATATAGTGAAAAGGTGCTATATAGCGCCTGACCCGGCACAGACTACGCAGAAGCACGTGTTCACACTCAAGGCTTTTATTCTTATTTCTTCAGCGGGAACATGTCTTCCCGTGTCCCACAGGCCCAACACAGTCCAAGCACAAAACCCACACAAACCAAACTTTCCTGCTCCACCACTCCTCCCAGGCAACCTCGTCCTCTTCCTCCTGATTCTGGCCTCGAGTGGAGGTGGCTGGCCTTTTATACCCCACCGGAAGAGTTCCAGGTGGTTGGACCACCTGGTCCTAATTGCCCTTCCGGGTGGGGCTGAGAATCAAGCAGCCAGGCTGCGGAGTCCATGCAGCTCCCACTAGTGGCCACCCGAGACCCCAACCAGGCTGTGGAGGACTCCATCTCCAATGGAACCCTGCAGGTGGTTGGGGAATCACCGTCGCCATGGAGGCTGCCACCAAGCGTCCCGGGAGGTACTGAATATATATATATATATATATATATATATATATATATATATATATATTCAAAATACCCGCTTGGCAGCAGAGAAGTAGTGTGTTAAAGAAGGAAAGAGAAACAAAAGGAAACATTTTGAAAATAACATAACATAATTGTCAATGTAATTGTTTTGTCACTGTTATGAGTGTCGTAAGCTGTGATATATATATATATATATAGCAAAATCCCAGCGCTTCACAGCGATGTCGTGTGTTAAAGAAGTTATGAAAAAGAAAAGGAAACATTTTAAAAATAATGTAACATGATTGTCAAAGGAATTGTTGTGTGTATTTGGCGGCAGCGTCCACGAAGTTGTTTTCGTCTAGCTGCATCAGAAAATGTACCACGACGTCTGACACGCCTCCTTTTACTGTTTTCTCACAGCTTGGATTGCTGCTGTCATAATGGGTTTGAGTCTACATATATATATATATATATATATATATATATATATATATATATACTAATAAAAGGCAAAGCCCTCACTCACTCACTCACTCACTCACTGACTCATCACTAATTCTCCAACTTCCCGTGTAGGTAGAAGGCTGAAATTTGGCAGGCTCATTCCTTACACCTTACTTACAAAAGTTGAGCAGGTTTCATTTCGAAATTCGACGCCTAATGGTCATAACTGGTAGGTATTTTTCTCCATGAACTGTAATGGAGTTGAGCTGGAATGGCGTGGGGGTTTTCGTGACATCATCACGCCCCCCGTAATCACGTGAACTGATTGTCAACGCGTGCGTAGAAAACCAGGAAGACCTCCAAAAGCGCTTAAGAAAACATGCATTATATAATTGAGAAGACAGCGAAAACAATAAGAAGCGAGCGAGTGACATATACTACCATATTCATGACTGCTGCTACCTCGGAAAGAAAGCAAGGTGTAAACCTAAACTTTAAATTAAGTTCATAGACAGGCTACTGCTGGCGTTTCACATGCCCACAGGTAATGCGGATACCAGTTTAATGAGAGGATGCAGGATATAAATGAGAGTTTTGATCACTTTGTAACTAAGTTAAAATTGTAGGTGAAGAGGTGTGCTTATGCAAATTCGAGAGACTGTGTTTGTGGGGATTGACGGATAAGGCGGTGGGGGAGTCACGTCATCATATCCCTCCCATTTACCTCATTTCGCTCCTGAGCTGAGCTCCGCCTGCCGTCTTCGAAGCAACTTTGTCACACTGCCAACAAATACTCCCAGAAAAATCCACAAGTTAATACACACGCTGTCTCTAGAGTTTCTACACACTGAATCCTCCAGGCACTACTTACAAAAGGTTACATTGACAATCGTGTTCGTTATTTTTAAAATCTTTCCTTTTCTTAGCACAAGCACAGCTGAGAAGCTTGATGCATGTGCTCCATAACGTTAAAAATAATGCATTTAATCACACTTTGCATTACAAGCAAGGGAGCTTTAGTCAATGCATGATTTCCTGGTACCGGATTACATTGATCAGCGCATCCCGATTCATTTTACCCTCGCACCACCTTAGTTTGAGAAGAAGTATGAAAAAATATGAGGTTAACACAGAAAAACAGATCACCAATTCAAGCTTTATGAATAATCGATTCGCCATCAATAATTGTTTTGGTAAAGCCATCCTCCTTCCATTTTATAATTTTTCCGCCATAAGGCTATGATTAAATGAACGGTAAATAAAGTAAGAGCAAAGCGACGGTGACTTATTTAGGCAGGCATATATATGACAGCAACACTCATGACAATGTCAATCATGTTACGTTATTATTAAAATGTTTCCTTTTCTTTTCATTACTTCTTTAACACACTACTTCTCTGCTGCTGCGGTATTTTGCTATATATATAATATATGAATGACCTCCAAAGAGCGCTGAGACTTTTGATATCATGAACGTGTCTGCAAAAACTGTAGTCTGCTGCCCTGCAAAAGTCGAGCAGCCAGCGCACGCATAGCTGTGCCGGCCTTTGAGACGCTGACTGCGCTTCCGCCTTAAGTCAAAGTCAGCACTTTTAATTTTTTTCATCCTCCCCCTGCGCTATAGCCCAGACAAGTGCAAACACGGGACCCCTTTTCTACACCGCGGCAAACTAATATTAAAGGCGATTCGCACTTTCTTTTCATCGCCACGATTATGAGGTTGTCAGCTCGGATTATGAAGACACGCATACGAAAGTGGAGGACTCACAGTGCCATCACAGCCGATTAATGGCGGGACGTCTCACCAGTCTACACAAGACCCACCCCAAGACTGTCCCCAAAGGCGATCATAACGTCCAGCTTAACACATCTCTCTATACTATATAAAAAGAAAAAGGCAACTTTCCTTTCTTTACACCTTTTTTTCCTTTTATCCCAAACCAAAGCCTTTCTCTATTAACACTGCAGAAGACACAAAACTAATTTTCTTTAAATGCTGGTAAGGCACATTGCCAGAGGCACAAATTTGAGCGTTCACATAGAAAATGTAATTTCTATACCACAGCCGCCGTAGTAGCGCCTTTCAAAAGGGATCAACTACAGAGAGATGATCCATATACATTTTAGCTGCTGTTAGTTACTTTACCTGTTGTGTTACACGCCTTTAAAATGTAGTTTACCGAAATCACTCCAGTAGTGCTCAATGTACCTGTACTTCTTAAAACGTTAATGTTTTACTGTTTAATAACTTATAGACTATATTTTATTATTTTTCCCTTGCACTCAGTGACCAAAGCTATACACACACATATAGACACATACAAACATACACACAGTATATGTATGTGTATATATATGTATGTATACATACACCCCATCTACATCTACATTTATATATATATATATATATATATATATATATATATATATATATATAGATACATATACATACACACATACATACATACACACATATATAATTTGTGTGTGTGTATGTATGTGTATGTATATATATGATAGATAGGTATGTATATATATAAGTGTATATGTAGATATGTATATAGATATGAAGATATGTATGTGTATATTTATGCATACATATATATGTATGTGTGTGTGTGTGTATATGACAGCAGCAATCCAAGCTGTGAGAAAACGGTAAAAAGGAGGCGTGTCAGACGTCATGGTACATTTTCTGATGCAGCTACCGGAAAAAACTTTGTGACGCTGCCGCCAAATACACAAAACAATTACTTTGACAATCATGTTACGTTATTTTGAAAATGTTTCCGTTTCTTTCTCTTTCCTTCTTTAACACACTACTTCTCCGCTGCCAATATATATATATATAGATATATATAGATATAGATAGATAGATAGAGATATATATATATATAGATAGATATATATATATATATATATATATATATATATATATATATATATATATATATAGATAGATAGATAGATAGATAGATAGATATGAGAACAACACTCATATCAATGACAAAACAATTACATTAACAATCATGTTATGCTATTTTTAAAATTTTTCCTTTTCTTTTCTTAGTACCTTCTTTAACACACTACTTCTCCGCTCATGCGAGCTTGAGTATTCTACTAGTATATATATACACAGTCAACCCTTGTTTATCATAGTTAGCATCCGTTTCCAGACTCTCCGCGCGATGAAGTAATTCTTGCCACAGAAACCATATGTTTGTATGGTTATTTTTATATATTTTCAGCCCTTATAAACTCTCCCACACTGTTAACATTATTAGAGCCCTCTAGACATGAAATAACACACTTTGGTCAAGCGTTTAAACTGTGCTTCATTACAAGTCAGATGGCAGTTCTTTCTCACAATTAAAAAGCACGTTATTGATTTTTTATTGTTTTCTTTTCTTAGCTTGAGTGCTCTCTCTGACATTATCTGCTCTTCACGGTGCTCCTTGAAGATAAGATATGTTTTGCATTCTTTAAGTATACAGAAGCACCCGCGATAAAGCAGCGTTTTGTAGAGGAACGTCCTATCTTCTAGGCAAACTTGCAGCCACTGTGTAAACAGCTCTTCTGCTCACACCCCTCCGCCAGGGAGAGAGTGAGAGAGAGAGTAGAGAGAAGCAAACAAAAACAAGCACCTTGTGGAAGCATATCTTTTAGCGTTGAGGAGTTTTGTTAATATGTAATACATGCTCTGATTGGGTAGCTTCTAAGCCATCCGCCAAAAGCGCGTCCTTTGTATGAAATCAACTGGGCAATCAAACTGAGGAAGCATGTAACCCAAATTAAAGACAATTGTCCAAGAGAAAGCGAACCAGCTAAAAATCCGTGATATATATTTAGATGTGCTTACATTTAAAATCCAGCGATAGAAGTGAAGCAGCTGAGAATCGAGCTAGCGATATAGCGAGGGATTACTGTATATATATCCGGGGTGAGAAAAAGGACTATTTACCCTGACCCGAAGGAATAAGGACTTGTGGACTGTTGGGCAGGAACACCTCGGGTCAGAGGGTATAAAAGGATCATGGGAACTCCCAGACAATGAGCTGAGTTGGGAGGCAGTGTGGCTAAGAGTCTGGGAGTGGAGGATTGTGATTGAGTATTGTTTATTATTGGTTTATTGAAGAATAATTGGGTGGTGGTGCTTTGTGCACGTTATTGATATAGTAAATAATCATTATTGGACTTTACCTAGTGTCTGGCGTGGTGTCTGAGGGGTGCAAGGGTGTGAGAAAGCACTTAATCTATTACAATATATATATATATATACATACATATCTTCATATCTATATACATATATACATATCTATATACATATCTATATATAGACATATATATATATATATTATATATATTTGTATATTTTATAATATGAATAGATGTGTGTGTGTGTATATATATATATATATATATATATATATACACATACATACAAACATCACAGGTATATATATGTATATATATATGTATGTGTCTATATGTGTGTGTATAGCTTGGTCACTGAGTGCAAGGGAAAATAATAAAATCTAGTCTATAAGTTATTAAACAGAAAAAATATTAACGTTTAAGAAGTACAGGTACATTGAGCACTACTGGAGTGGTTGTGGTAAACTACATTTAAAAGACTGTGTAACACAAGAGGTAAGTAGTACTAACAGCAGCTAAAATGTATATGGATCATCTGTCGGTAGTACAGTAGATCCCTTTTGAAAGGCGCTACCACGGCTGTGGTATAGAAATGACATTTTCTATGTGAACGTTCAAATTTCTGCCTCTGGTAATGTGCCTTACCGGCATTACCAGCAATTAAAGAAAATTAGTTTTGTGTCCTCTGCAGTGTTAAGAGAGAAAGTTTGGGATAAAAGGTGTAAAGAAAGGAAAGTTGCCTTTTTCTTTTAAATAGTATAGAGAGATGTATTGGCTGGCGTTATGATCGCCTTTTGGGGACAGTCGCGTGGAATCTTGTGTAGACTGGTGAGCGTCCCTGCCATTAATCGGCGGTGATGGCACTGTCAGTCCTCCAGTCGTGTGCGTGTCTTCATAATCCGAGCTGACGACCTTATAATCGTATACATTGAAAAGAAAGTGCAATCAGCCTAATATTAGTTTGCAGCGTGTAGTAAAGGGGTCCCGTGTTTGCACTTGTCTGGCTATAGTTCAGGGGAGGATGAAAAATTAAAAGTACTCACTTTGACTTAAGGCAGAAGCGCAGTCAGCGTCTCAAAGGCCGGCACAGCTATACGCGCACACCGGCTGCTCGACTTTCACTGGGCAGGAGACCCAGTTTTTGCAGACCGCTCCGCATATCAAAGTCTCAGCGCTCTTTGGAGTCATTCATATATATGTATTGCCCGCGCCGCTGAAATAGGAGGCCGCTGGATTGATTCGATAGCACCTGGGAAACCACTCCGCCAGGGAATGGTGGGGATTAACTTTCTCCCTCTGCTTCCTCATAGAAGAAAGACCTTCCTGCACCATAGGCCTGGATTGACGCGAAAATCGATCACTTCCGCCCTTCCTCCGCCATCTTGCCCTGACGTCGTCCCTTCCCATCTCCCTTGCGGTCCTTCCCGCATTCCTCCACTTCCGGCTCCTCCCCAATAAAATGCGCGCGCCAGGAGTGGCGCGATATGAACTGTTTTGTTTATAATTTTGACCAGTTTTTTTTTGTAATTTACAATATACGGGGAAAAACCCCCCCAAAGCCCCTGTCCCCGGCCCTTTTAAAAAGGTGGCGTGATCGGCGGGATAGAAAACCCCGGAATAGCGGGGGGAAAGGGACCTAAACCCACGGTGCTGCAGGCCATGAAAACCGGCTCCAGGCGCTGCAGCTTTTGGCCGCCACCCCCCGGGGGCTGGGGGGCCCCCAAAAGGCCCCGGGTTTGGGGAAGCCGGGCGGGGAACCAGACTCCCCCCCGGCACCGCCTCCCCCCTTTTAATTCCCGATGGGCCCTTGGGGGGGCGATGATCCCTTTGGGCATGTTTTGAAGGGGCGGCCCCCCGGGCAGTGGCACCCCGGTCAGGGGGCGTCCATCTTGGCGCCATACCGGGAAGGGACCCGCGGGGGGCCTTTATGACCTCCCTGAGGGGGCCCGTAGTGGGCCTCCTCAACCCCGGGAAAACGGCCCGCTGGGCCCGGGGCCCGGGCCAGAAATGCCCAATTTGGGAACTGGGTCTTTGCCCCCAAAAAAACCCCTTTTCGGCGCCCGGGGCGTTCGAGTTCGGGGGCCCAAGAGGGGCCCGGCTCGGCCAAGGCCCGGCAGGGGAAAGTGGTGGGCCCGGGTGGCCTGTAAAGCCTGGCCCCAGGCGATCCCCAATTTCCCTCGCCCAGCAGGGGGGGGACACGCCTACCCAGAACATGTGGGGCCTCCTCGGCGCCCGGGGCGTCAGTTGGCGGCCCTTTCCGACTTGGGGGTCAAAAAAAAAGCCTGCCGCGGGGAACCCGAAGGGGGGCCAGGGGGCCCCCCTTTCGGCCCCTGAAAGGCCAGGGGGGAGCCAAAAGGCCGGGCCCGCCGCTTTTTTGGGAAAATTTTAATGGGGGAGCCCCGGTCACCTGCGGGGTTTTCCCCCCATCAACCCCCGGGGAACCCTATGGACTGCAGCTGGAACCATCGGGGTTTTTGTCCCCGCCCGCATCCCGGGCCCGGCCCCAAATTGGGGTGGTGTTGCTAAATGGGGCCCCCCGTGGTGGCTTTGTTTGTTTCCCGGGCCCAGCAACATTACCTTTTTTGTTTGCCTTTTTGTCTTCCCCGAAACAGGGGTTTAAAACAGCATTTTTTGGGGGTCATTTTTCCTGTGATGGGGACAGGTCTGTCGTTCCGCTCACTCCCTATGTCACCGGGAAAGGGGGAAAAACCAATCCAAATCCCCGGTGGCTGTTTCCTGACCCCCCCCAGTGATTCTGGGAAAAGACTGGTCAAAAAAAGAATCAGCGGTAAAACCCTTCCCCGCCCCGGGGCCTTTTGGATCTTGTTATGGGGGAAAAAGGCACCCCCCCCGCGGCCTCCCCCCGTGCAAAAGGGGCAGGCCCTAGGGGGCGCGGGTTTCTCGGGGGACCTTTCTGGCTGGGGACCCGCCGGAAGGGTTCCCGGGGGAAAAGGGGGACTAGCCGGGGGAACTTTTCCCGGGCCCGGGACCAAGACCCTCTCGGCCGGGGACCATAAATTTTGGTCACCCCCGGCCCCCTTTTAAAGAACAGGGGGAAGTACTCCCTCGCTTTCCCCGAATCGTCGTTCTCCCCAACAGCTAAAAGGGACGGACCCCACACCGGGGGGAACCCTTCTTTGTCCTCGAGAATGATCTGTTGTCCAGGGGCCCCCCCAGAGGCGGGTCAGGAAGTTGTTGTAATTCCGTCCTTTCCCGGGGAGATATCGAGTTGGCATCTCCCTCCCAAAACCCCCCCCTGGGGGCAAAAAAAACCCGGGAAAGGGGTTTAAAACCCTTTTACGGGCCCCTGGGATCAAGGGGGAAAGCCCGGGGTTCTGTCAATCCTGTCCGGAGTGCCAGCCCCGCCAGTTTCCCTAGGGGGGACCGTGCTCCTCTAGCCCCCTTTTCCCCATTGGACATCCTTTAAAAGGGAAAGGGGTTTCGTTTGGGGGGACCCGGGGCCCTCCCTTTGGCCAAAAAAGTATATCCTAGCCCATGGTGGATTTATACCCGGGGGTCCCCGGGGGTTTCCCCTGCGCTCCGCTAACCCAAAAGCGCCCTTTCCGGAACTGGTTAATTTGTTTTAAAGGCGGGGGCAAAGGAGGTCCTCCCCGGCCCCGGGATCCCCTTCACCCCGGATCGTTCAAGGTAGAAATTCCCAGATAAAGCACCTGGCGTCAGTCTATCACCCGCAAACGGGCCGGGTTGGTCGGGATTTAATCAGGCGGCTTAAGCAGATGCTCCGCCAAAGGGAATTAGCGGGGGGGCGGCAGGAACTGGGACCAACTCCTCCCGCTTTGTGCTTTTTTCCCAAAACCCCGGGGGGTCCCAGGCCTTTTCCCCTTTTGAATTTTCTATACCCAAACCCGGGAATCCCCCCCACACCTAAAGAAATGGGAGGGGGGCTCCCTCCTCTAACATTTGGTCGTGGGGCAACTACCGGGCCCACTCCCAAAGATCAGGCCCCTCCTAAAAAAAACCCGTGACTGTGCGGGGAAAAACCCCCTTTAGCCGGTGTTACAACCCCAAAATCCGTTCCTCCGGGAGTTCCGCCCGGGGGGGTTTTGGGGCTCTCGACCTCCCACTCGGCCCGCTCGCTCATGGAAGGGGGTTCGAGGTTAAGGGAGAAAAAGGGCTGTCGACTATTTGGTGAAACAAACCCAGTTGGGCGGTGAAAGGGTCTTCCCTAACCCGTTAAAACCCCGGAGATGGGGGAGCCCCAGCTCCCCTGGGGTCACCCCCCTTTTAAAAACACAACTGCCCTTTAAACCCCGGGGGTGACCCCCGCAGCGGCGGGTTGGGCCCCAAAAACCCCCGAGCCATCCCGAGGGGAGTGGGGAGTCACCCGGCCCGGGCCCGCTGGTTAGGCCCGAATGAGGGCCGGGGTTCGTCAAAAGGCCCTACCCACTCCGGGGGCCAAAAAAGGAAGGTGAACTGGAGGTTTAAAGCTTTTGTTGGACATGGACATAATTGAAGAGGGCCCTAGTCCCCGGTCCAGCCCTATTGTCCCCGTTTTCCAAACCAGGCGGCTCCCGGAGGGTTTTTAAAGGGGGCTTTGGCGTCGAAACAGTCTCCAAGTTCGATGCCCACCCCCTGCCCGTTTCCCCCTTTGGGGGGCTGGTGCGGGCCCATATCTGACTACCCTTGACGCAAAGGGTTTTGGCCCAAATTTCCTTTTAAAGGCATCCCCAAGGGGGAAAAACGGCCCCGGGGACCCCAATGGCGGGACAAGGTCCCCCCATTTGGGTGCCCGGGGGCCCCGGAACCCAACGTCTGGTAGATGAGGGGCGGACCGGTCCCATGGGGCCCCCTACCTGGATAGGGTTTTCATCTATTCCGGCACCTGGGAGGCATCTCTGCCGGGGGCGGGTGTCCTCCCAACACTGGCTAAAGCCCGGGCCCCCCATAAACCCCAAATGTTTTTTTGGTTGGGGGCCCAAAATTTTTGGCTTCCCCTGGGGACAAAGGGCAGGTCGGCCCCAGAGCCCCAAAGTTAAAGAAAATCTTAGAATGGCCCCCTCCGTCCGAAACAGGTGCAGGCTTTCTTGGGGCTTGGAGTTTCCGCCGGGTTTTTTCCTCGTTTCTCGAAAAACAGCACATTTACCCGAACCCCAAAAAGGGGGCTCCCCTAAATGGTGTGGGACAAAGCAGAACACGCGTTCGGGGACCTAAAAAGGGCCCCAAAAAGGGGGCACCCGTTTACGGGCCCGATTTTGGGTCCGTTTTTCTCCCGGCCCGCTTCAGACACAGGCCTGGGGCCCCCGGGTGAGCCCAAAACGTCGATTTGTCGGAAAAAAACCCCGTGATGTACCCTTTAACCCGGGGGCGGGGGACCGGGGGACCCCATGGGGGCAGTGGGAGAGGCCTTGGCCATTAAGTGGGGGGTGGGGCCCCCCGTTACACCTGCTGGGGCCGGGGGGGCTCTGGTGACTGATCCGGGTGCCCCGGGGGATTTCCCACACAAAATTGAATCCGGGGGGTCCGGGGGGTTCCCGGACTTTTCAGCGGGATAAGTTCACTGTCATTAACCCGGGGGGCACCCCTTTAGGCCAATGCCCATGCCCTCTCTCGTATTCCGACCCCCTTTGGTTTAGGGCCCCGACCCCGGCGGTCCTGGGCTAAGGGGGGTCCCGTCACGCAGAGTAGGAGGGCGGATTGAAATTTGGTAGCACCTGAAACCCTTTTGCCCCCAGGGAATGGTTGGGGGAAAATTTAAATTTCTCCCCCTGCTTCCTCATAGAAAAAAAAACCTTCCCCCATAGGCCCGGATTGAAAATGATGCGATCTTCCGCCCTTCCTCCCCATCTTGCCCTGGCTGTCCTTCCCATCCTCCCTTGGGGTCCTTCCGGGATTCCCTCCATTTCCCGCTCCTCCCCAATAATGGCCCCGAGCTTCGGCAATATGAACTGTGTTTATAATTTGACCAGTTTGTTGTAATTTACAATATCGGGCTGGAAAACCCCAACCCTGCTACTGTCCCCGGTCCTTACAATATATATATATATAATATATATATATATATATATATATATATATATATATAGCAAAATACCGCTCTCTGGCGGAGAAGTAGTGTGTTAAAGTAATGAAAAAGAAACATTTTAATAATAACGTAATATGACTACATTTCATGAGTGTTTTCATATATATGCCTGTAAATAAGTCACCTCGTTCGCTCTTATTTTTATTCATTTAATCATGGTAGTGTGGAAAAATATAAAATGGAAGAGGATTACACTGAGTATGGCTTTACAAAACAATTATTGATGGCGAATCGATTATTCATAAATCTTAATTGGTGATCTGTTTTTCTGTGTTAACCTTATATTTTTCATACTTAAACCAAGGTATGTGAAGATTAAAATGAATAGGGTTGCGCTGATCAAAGTAATCGGTGTCCAGGAAATGTGCATTGACAAAGTTCCTTTGCTTGGAATGCAAAGTGTGATTAAATGCATTATTTTTTAACGTTATGGAGCACATGCATCGAAGCTTCTCAGCTGTGCTTGTGCTAAGAATAGGAAAGATTTTAAAATAACGTAACACAATTGTCAATGTAACCTTTGTAAGTAGTGCCTGGGGGATTCAGTGTGGAGAAACTCTAGAGACAGCGTGTATTAACTTGTGATTTTTCTGTGAGTATTTGGTGGCAGTGTCAATTTGTTTAAAGACGGCGAGCATGAGCTCAGCTCAGAGCGTAAATTAGTTAATGGGAGGAGATGATGACATGCTCCCCCCCCTTAACTGTCAATCTCCCACAAACACAGTCTCTCGGAATTTGCATAAGCACACCCCTTCACCTGCAATTTTAACTTAGTTACAAAGTGATCAAAACTCTCGCTTTTTATCGACCCGTTTATATGTTGTGTGTCCTGCAGTATTTACAGCTCAGGTTTTCCGGGCGAATGCAGATAGCTTCACCTGCCAAAATGTTTAGTTAATTTAGAGTTGGTCGGAAAATACGCTTGGAGGGCGCTTTGGAATCTGATAGCATTGGAAACCAAAATGGATCGACTCGGTTTGTTTAGACAACCGGCAACATCTGATTGCTTCAGTCTCCAGGTCCCACTGTCAGTGTGAGGCAATCGCAGCACCAATTCAGCCACAGGCGAGTGGTAACAGTAAGACCAGGGTCTAAGTCCAAATTGGTCCCCAGCACCCAGGTCACCAATTCGGGCCCAGAACAGGTTCTCAGCTCTCCAGAGCCTGTGGAAACTGAGAATAATAAAGTGCTCATAATTGGCGATTCCATAGTGCAATGTTAGAATTCCAAACTATGTTAATCCAGCAGTTAATGTTAAGTGCTTGTGGGGCCAAGATTTCGCAAAGGCGATGATTGGTGGATCCAGTGGGCCTAATTTATTTGACAGGTATAACCTTATTCTCAGCGAAATAATTTGAATTAATTGTATCGTTTACAGATT
>NW_024381045.1:0-51096 GCF_016835505.1 Polypterus senegalus | reverse complement strand
TAGTGACTTGTGTAAGATTGAATTTATAGGCTGTGTGCTAACAGGCAGCCTTGTGACTTCAATGGCACCTTGCAGTATTAAGCTTCATTTCCTGGCACCTTACAAATGCTCAGCTTAATGTGTTAATGGGCAGGTCAGGTGACTGACACTCACATGGTGAATCGAGGCGATGACACAACAGATGCCCGTGATGGCCAGTATAGCTCCTTTCTATATAGAACTCCACCCGTGACACTTTACAAGTGCTCAGCAATGCATTTATAGGCAGGTTAGGTAACTTGTGTATAATTAAAAATGTGTTAGAGGTGATGTATTAACAGGTAGCTTTGTGGCTTTATATAGTGCCTTTAGAATTAAATAATGTTTCAAGGAGATTTGCAGGCACAGACCTACAATATAATTGATACCATAAGATATCATCGTGTCATTTATGAGTCATAGTGAACTCGACACTATCAACTGTTAGACGGTGTTTAGAAGCCATTAAGAAGGCTAACAGAATGTCAGGTTTATAGCGCCTTGACATGGGGAGTACAAGTCACAGGAGGTTCTGCTCATCTTTATTACACACTGGTGAGGCCTCATCTGCAGAGCCCTCTTAACTCATGGGCATGCTCAGCAGTTGCCCCAGGGGTCTCCAACAAGTCTAGGGGCCCCATGCCAGTCTATGTTTGTTGTGACTTACTGAGTGGTTGTTTTAGGTAGGGGCTCCAGTGCACTGCTCATCTGGAGTTCCTCATCGGGAATAAGATGGCTAAGTTTGCTAGATGACACCAAGATAGGTGGATTGGTAGATAATCATCACAGTTGGACCTGGACAGCAGACAGGCTTGGACCGGATATGTGGACGATGAAATTTAATATCAGTAAATGTAAATAAAGTGGTGATCTGAAAGTCGAGAGTCCACCTTATGAGAAGGATTTAGGAGTTGTAGTGAACTTGACACTATCAACTGCCAGACAGTGTTCAGAAGACATTAAGAAGGCTAACAGACTGTCAGGTTATATAGGCCTTGAGTGTGTGGAGTACAAGTCACAGGAGGTTCTGCTCAAGCTTTATAACACACTGGTGAGGCCTCATCTCGAGTATGGTGTGTAGTTTTGGTCTCCAGGCTCCAAAACGGACATAGCACACTAGAGGTGGTCCAGAGAAGAGCGACTAGGGTGATTAGAGGACTACAGGGGATGAGTTATGAGAAAAAATTAAAAGAGCTGAGCCTTTACAGGAGATGGAGAGGAGACCTGACTGAAGTGCTTAACATTATGAAGGGAATTAGTGCAGTGGATCAAGATAGTGAATGGGTTTAGGAGTCGTGGTGGACTTGACACTATCAACTTCCAGACCGTTTCAGAAGCCATTAGGGGTCCAACAGACTGTCAGGTTATATAGCGCCTTGATGTGTGGAGTACAAGTCACAGGAGATTCTGTTCAGGCTTTATAACACACTGGTGAGGCCTCATCTGAAGTCCTGTATGCAGCTTTGGTCTCCAGGCTCCAAAAGGACATAACAGCACTAGAGGTGGTCCAAGAGAAAAAACGAGGCTGATTCAGGGCTACTATGAGAAAAGATTAAAAGAGCAGGAGATGAAGAGCAGACCTGAGTGAAGTGTTTAAAATGATGAAGGGAATCAGAGCAGTGCATTAGTCCAGGGACACAGCTGAAAACCTGTTAGGCTAAATTTTGCACAAACATAAGAAACATTTCTGCGTTGAGCTGGCCCTGCCGTGTTTGTTTCCTGCCTTGTGCCCTGTGTTGGCTGGGATTGGCTCCAGCAGACCCCCGTGACTCTGAGTTAGGATATAGCGGGTTGATAATGACTGACTGACCGACTGATTAGTAACTTTTTCTTCACACAGTGAACCACAGATATGTGCAATAAATGACCAAGTAGTGCGGTGGACAGTAAGACGTTAGCGACTTTCAAAACTCGACTCGATGTTTTTTAAGAAGAAATAAGCGGACAGGACTGGCGAGCTTTGTTAGGCTGAATGGCCTTTTCTCACGTCAGATGGTCCTAATGTTCTCATCCTATGCTAATGGTCTATACAGTAACTAACTCTGGCATACAGAGTGGTATGGATGTGGGATTTGAAGTGCCATCCCGTGGCACGCAGTCCAACCCTGAACCGCTAGGCCACACTGTCATCTTGTGTAAACGGGCAGCAGAGAAGCCTGTGATCGATTTGTGTGTTTGACAGACATCGCTGACATTATTCCTCTCGCTTTCACAGACTGCACCGTCACATCCCTTCCACCTCATTTTGAAATGTGCCACCTTTTAATAATTTAGTGAAGCATTTTGCCCAGGGCCCTTTTCTAGCACTCGCCCTCCCATGTGCAGCTGTACAAAGCGTCACCTTACGCTCTTTTAATAAATATTTTGTTCTTCTCACACTGCATGGGCAGCTGGTGTGATCGGCAGGAATTCGGAGAGATATACTGTATTGACATCTTAGTTTGTGCTGGAGGATGTTTGAGTCGAGATGAATTCCTGTGTGTGGGACGCCAGGCTCAACTCAGTGACCCGTGCCGCCAGACATTAATATAACTTTGTGTCACTACATTACCAGTGCAGTGTGTTGCTGAAGGCCATAATATTTCCATCCTGTCTGTCTGACCGTTTGCTTTCATAACTTTGTCTATAAATTTCCGATGCCGTCCTGCTGCTGTGACTTGACATGGAATGTCAATCCAACTCCGCCAATAGGCGTGACCTATAAAATTGTTGTATATCAGGCTGTACAACGGAACTCACCGATCCGCCGAGCTGCGCCTCGGCTTTTACAAAGCCGTGACAGACACTGAGCGCGCTGGCCACTCAATCACACACGCACACACACACACACACACACACACACACAAAACGGACACGGAGAACAAATCAGAGAACAGAATACGTTTAAGGGCGGAAGAGAGAGAGAGAGAGAGAGAGAGGGAGACAGAAAGAAGGAGAGGAGGAAGAAGAGGAGATGAGGGAGAAAGAGAGAGAGAGAGAGGAGAGAGAGAAGCAGAGAAAGAGAGAGAGAGAGAGAAGAGAGAGGGGAGGAGATAGAGAGGAGGAGAGAGAGAGAGAGAGAGAGAGAGAGAAGAAAGAAAGAAAAGAAGAAAGAGGAGAGAGAGAGAAAAAGAGAGAGAGAGGGAAGGAGAGAGATAGAGGGAGGAGGGAGAGAGAGAGAGAGAGGAGAGAGAGAGGAGAGAAAGAGAGAGAGAGGAAGGAGGAAGAGAGAGGGAGAGGAAGAGAGAGAGAGAGAGAGAGAGAGAGAGGGAAAGAAAGCGAGAGAGGGGAGAGATAGGGAGAGGAGAGATAGAGAGAGATAGAGGGAGGAAGGAGAGAGAGAGAAAGAGAGGTGAGAGAGAAAGAGAGAGGAGGAGGAGAGGGGAGAGAGGGAGAGGGGAGAGGGAAAGAAAGAGAGAGAGAGGAGACAGAGACAGAGAGAGAGAGACGGACAGATACGGTCAGAAGGGGTGAGCGTGAGAGAGGTAGAGAGAGAGATGCAGACACTACAACACTAGAGATCAGATAGAAGAATGAAGTATTGAAGAACACCAAACATCCTGTTTACTTGGGCATCACACTCTCTTTTAAAGAATCTGTTCTTAAACTCTAAAAGAAGATATCCAGCAGGAATAATCTCCTTAGCAAACTAGCAAACACATCCTGGGAGCAGACTCTAAGACCCTCGATCAACAGCCATGGCGTTCTTTTATTCAAGTGCAGAGTATTGTGCACCAGTGTGGGCAGGTGAACCCATGCCAATAAGGTAGACCCTGAGCTAAATAGTGCATGACAAATCATCACTGGCACATTGCGAACAACATGCCCTCCTGCTTTATACAGGCTGTCCGGATCGCACCTCCCCATATACAACAAGAAACCAGTTCATGAGTAGAAAGGTTCAAGCAACTGATGGACTCCAGATACCCACTCCACCACCACCAGGAAGTAAATCGCCGACTACTTTACCATCGGAGCTTCACCACAGTGAAACCCATCAATCCGAAGCAGGTTTGAGAGGTGGCGAGAGTGACCGTAGCCCCTCCAATGAAGTTCCACCTACACCTCAAGAGCATCTAACCAATGGAACATCCCTTTCTAGGAAAGAGTGGGTTGACTTAATCGAGTTAGATCAAAGATGGGCAAAACAAGGGACACCCTATTTAGATGGGGCCTGACAACATATGCTGAATGTCCCTATGGTGAACCCACCCACTCTCCGTGAAAGTTCGAGGCCCTACAGGCACTGATGAAGATATTAAGGAATTATAATGATGGTGCTCTTACCTGGATATGACAGTGGCGTGATAAGATATGACAAGGATTAGAAGGGCGGAGTCTGAATGGGATTGAGAGAGTGAGAAACAAACACTGGCAAAAGGCTGGAACCAGAAAGAGACACAAAGAAAAGAAAGACTGACTCAAGGGGCGGTGCCAGAGAAGGAGGGGAGAGAGAGAGAATGATAAGAAAGACATGGACAGAAAATGTCAGAACAGGTGAATTCTGAGAATGATAGAGAAAGAATTTCAGACAGTACTAGAAAAGAGTGAGCGATGAGAGTGAGAAACAGGCACTGACAGAAGGGGCGGGTCCAGAGACAGACAGACAGACAGAAAAAGATGGACAAGGTCAGAAGAGGCGGAGCCTGACAGAGAGAGAGAGAGAGAGAGACAGACAGAGAGAAAGACGGACACTGTAAGAAGAGATGGAGCCTGACAGAGAGAGAGAGAATAATAAAGAAAGTCATGGACAGAAAATGTCAGAACAGGTGGATTCTGAGAGAGATAGAGAGAGAATTTCAGACAATAGAAGGGGCGAAGTCTTAATGGCATAGACAGAGAGTGAGAAACAGGCACTGACAGAAGGGGTGGAGCCAGAGACAGACAGACAGACAGACAGAAAAAGATGGACAAGGTCAAGAGAGAGAGAGAGAGAGACAGACAGAAAGAGAAAGACGGACACTGTCAGAAGAGGCGGAGCCTGACAGAGAGAGAGAGAGAATAATAAAGAAAGTCATGGACAGACAAAGTCAGAACAGGTGAATTCTATGAGAGATGAGAGAGAATTTCAGACAGTACTAGAAGGGCGAGTTTGAATGGCATTGACAGAAAGTGAGAAACAGGCACTGACAAAAGGGGGCGGGGCCAGAGACAGACAGACAGACAGAAAAGATGGACAAGGTCAGAAGAGGCGGAGCCTGACAGAAGAGAGAGAGACAGACAGAAAGAGAAAGGGCGGACACTGTAAGAAGAGATGGAGCCTGACAGAGAGAGAGAATAATAGAAAGTCATGGACAGAAAATGTCAGAACAGGTGGATTCTGAGAGAGATAGAGAGAGAATTTCAGACAATAGAAGGGGCGAAGTCTTAATGGCATAGACAGAGAGTGACAAACAGGCACTGACAGAAGGGGTGGAGCCAGAGACAGACAGACAGACAGACAGAAAAAGATGGACAAGGTCAGACAGCCTGACAGAGAGAGAGAGAGACAGACAGAAAGAGAAAGACGGACACTGTAAGAAGGGCGGAGCCTCTAACAAAAGAAGAGAGAGAGAGAGCAGACAGAAAGAAAAGACGGACACTGTCAGAAGAGGCGGAGCCTGACAGAGAGAGAGAGATAATAAAAAGTCATGGACAGACAAAGTCAGAACAGGTGAATTCTATGAGAGATAGAGAGAATTTCAGACAGTACTAGAAGGGGCGGAGTTTGAATGGCATTGACAGAGAGTGAGAAACAGGCACTGACAGAAGGGCGGGGCCAGAGACAGACAGACAGGCAGAGAAAGATGAACAAGGTCAGAAGAGGTAGAGCCTGAGAGAGAGAGAGAGCACCCCTCCTTAAAGTTCAATGTATTATAAACAGGAACAATAGGCAATTTAAACACACATTAATAAAGACAATTAAATATAAAAGAAATACATTTCCATAACCTTCAGTAATGCTTTTATAACACTTTTCAATAATAAGTCAATAACAAACACTAAGAGACTGTTAGTTAATTTAGAAATAAATTAAAATAGCATTTAGAAATGTTATTAAATAAGTCAATAACAGCTTTAAACAAATTGGGTGAAGTCAAGTGTGGTATCTCACTGGGGTCAGTGCTGTGGCGCTGCTTTCTTTTTAATATACATAATTTTTTTGGATAGTAATATAAATAAGCTTTTGAAGTATGCAGATGATATGTAGTTAGGAGGGATTGGCAGATCATCTTGAATCCATTGAATCGAGACGAACATAGACAGCATTCAGGCACTTAATGTGAGTCAATGTAGAGTATCACATGGAGAAAATAAAAATGTGAGGTCTGCAACACAATGGGAGGTCTGGAAATGGAGAGCACACCTTATGAGAAGGATTTAAGAGTCATAGTGGACTCTAAGCTATCGACTTCCGACAGTGTTCAGAAGTCATTAAGAAGGCTAACAGACTGTCAGGTTATATAGCGCCTTGCAGTGGAGTACAAGTCACAGGAGGTTCTGCTCAAGCTTTATAACACTCTGGCGAGGCCTCATCTGGAGTCCTGTGTGCAGTTTGGTTCTCCATAAAGACATAGCAGCACTAGAGGTGGTCCAGAGAAGAGCGACTGGGATGATTAGAGGACTACAGGGATGAGTTATGAGGAAAAATTAAAAGACAGAGCCTTTACAGTTTAAGCAAAAGATTAAGAGGAGACCTGAGTGAAGTGTTTAAAATTATGAAGGAATTAGTCCAGTGGATTGAGCCTGTTATTTTAAAATGAGTTCATCAAGAACAGTGACACAGTTGAGACTTTTAGGGTAAATTTCACAAAACTTTAGGAAGTTTTACGAACTCAGACACCTGGAATAGAAGACCAAGTAGTGTGGTGGACAGGAGGACTTTATGGACCTTCAAAACTTGACTTGATGTTTCTTTGGAAGAAATAAGTGGATAGGACTGGAGCTTTGTTGGGCTGAGGGCCTGTTCTGCGTCTCGAGTGTTCTAATGTTAGCAGTGGCATTCCTGTAACACACAAGTCATCTGTGATGTCAAGATGAGAATGGCAAGTATGGTGGGCGGATGGTCTGGGTCAATTAGTGATTCATTTATTATGAGACAAATAAGCTTTGGCACATGGGATGGTGCTGTACATGCAGCTAGTTTATTGTTAAGGTCGTTGACTAAACTCTCAGTATTTAATATGGCCTGTGCTATCCGTTATAACAGCACATATGTCATTACATGTGCCAGGGGGGAGTGGCTACCGCTTAGATGCTGGCATCTTATGCCATAGTCCTGACCCTATGAATGAAGAGAGGCACTATAATGCTATAAAGCTGTTATGGAGAACATGATAGGATCCCTCAAATGCAGGTGGCAGTGTCTCAGTCTAGCAAGTGGAAGCTGCTCTTTAGCCAATGAAATTCTGAAGCATTGTGATGGCATATTTATGAGGTTGATTAGCATAATCCAATATGGTCGTTTAAGATTGATGGGATTCAAAGCATATTCATGTATGCACATTTACAAGATGATTGTGATTTATAAAGGTACATTGCATATAAAGCGTGTACACCAGGGTTTAATAAATCACATTTTTGGGGTGGGGGTTCAGATTTTCCAGTTTTTTGACATCGCATTCTTTCACATTAGAATGAACAGGTTTAATAAACGAGACCCTGGTCCTTTTCTCCATGCCAGTGGTGCTTACTTTATTTTTCAATCATGGCAGGCCACAACACAAGTGAACAGACAGATTGACCGTCCGGCAGTGGTGTGCGCCCTCGAGGTCTAACATCCTAAAAAACCCTTTATGATTTATTTTGAGTTGCTAACCATTGACACATAAAACTGACCTCTAAATACAGTGGTGTGAAAACTATTTCCCCCTTCCTGATTTCTTATTCTTTTGCGTGTTTGTCACACAAAATGTTTCTGATCATCCAACACATTTAACCATTAGTCAAATATAACACAAGTAAACACAAAATGCAGTTTTTAAATGATGGTTTTATTATTTAGGGAGAAAAAATCCAAACCTACATGGCCCTGTGTGAAAAAGAGTGCCCCTTGTTCAAAAATCACCTAACTGTGGTGTATCACACCTGAGTTCAATTTCCTGATTACTGCCACACCTGTTTCAATCAAGAAATCACTTCAATAGGAGCTGCCTGACACAGAGAAGTAGACCAAAAGCACCTCAAAAGCTAGACATCATGCCAAGATACAAAGAAATTCAGGAACAAATGAGAACAGAAGTAATTGAGATCTATCAGTCTGGTAAAGGTTATAAAGCCATTTCTAAAGCTTTGGGACTCCAGCAAACCAGTGAGAGCCATTATCCACAAATGGCAAAACATGGAACAGTGGTGAACCTTCCCAGGAGTGCGGCGACCAAAATTACCCCAAGAGGCAGAGCGACTCATCTGAGAGGTCCAAAGACCCCAGGACAACGTCTAAGAACTGCAGGCCTCACTAGCCTCAATTAAGGTCAGTGTTCACGACTCCACCATAAGAAAGAGACTGGCAAGAACGGCCTGCATGGCAGATTTCAAGGCATGAAACCACTGTTAAGCATAAAGAACATTAGGGCTCGCTCAATTTTGCTAAGAAACATCTCAATGATTGCCAAGACTTTTGGGAAAATACCTTGTGGACTGATGAGACAAAAGTTGAACTTTTTTGGAAGGCAAATGTCCCGTTACATCTGGCGTAAAAGGAACACAGCATTTCATTAAAAGAACATCATACCAACAGTAAAATATGGTGGTGGTAGTGTGATGGTCTGGGGTTGTTTTGCTGCTTCAGGACCTGGAAGGCTTGCTGTGATAGATGGAACCATGAATTCTACTGTCTACCAAAAAATCCTGAAGGAGAATGTCCGGCCATCTGTTCGTCAACTCAAGCTGAAGCGATCTTGGTGCTGCAACAGGACAATGACCTAAAACACACCAGCAAATCCACCTCTGAATGGCTGCGAAAAACAAAATGAAGACTTTGGAGTGGCCTAGTCAAAGTCCTGACCTGAATCCAATTGAGATGCTATGGCATGACCTTCAAAAGGCGCTTCATGCTAGAAAACCCTCAAATAAAGCTGAATTACAACAATTCTGCAAAAGATGAGTGGGCCAAAATTCCTCCAGAGCTGTAAGAGACTCATTGCAAGTTATCGCAAGCGCTTGATTGCAGTTATTGCTGCTAAGGGTGGCCCAACCAGTTCTTAGGTTCAGGGGGCAATTACTTTTTCACACAGGGCCATGTAGGTTTGGATTTTTTTTTTCTCCCTAAATAATAAAAACCATCATTTAAAAACTGCATTTTGTGTTTACTTGTGTTATATTTGACTAATGGTTAAATGTGTTTGACGATCAGAAACATTTTGTGTGACAAACATGCAAAAAAATAATAAATCAGGAAGGGGGCAAATAGTTTTTCACACCACTGTATATTGAAAACCTGACAGGCAGCCTGACCACAAATTCGAAAGGCAGGCTTCAAAGGCCTACACGAGCCCTAAAATGGGCCACTTGACTTTAAACATTCAAAAAATCTTTTAAATATCACAAACAGATACAAGGGAGAGGATGACTGTAAACCTGCTGGCTTAAATGAAAATAGCAAAGTATATTCTCTAAACTCTAAACTAAAGAATCTTATTTAAATAAATAAAAGAAGAACAAACAAAGAAAAAAGGAAAACAAGCAATCCAAAGCAAACAAGACTCGATCCACAATCCTGTACTCAGAATACAAAAACAGAAGCGACAAAATACAAAGAGACACAAAAAAAGATCAATACAATACTCGGGACTTTTGATCTTTTCTCCATAAACTCCAATGACACTCTGCTTGGATTTACAGTCATAGGAAAAAGTTAGGGGAAGTGACAGCGAAGGTGGGAGGGAATGAGAACGGCGGCCAGTAATGCG
This sequence comes from Polypterus senegalus, assembly GCF_016835505.1. Taxonomy (NCBI): domain Eukaryota; kingdom Metazoa; phylum Chordata; class Cladistia; order Polypteriformes; family Polypteridae; genus Polypterus; species Polypterus senegalus. The sequence continues at coordinate 41,209 of NW_024381045.1, read as the reverse complement.
CATGTACCACGACGCCGCACCCTGCTGCCTGCTGCAGAGAGTTGAATCTACAATAAAATAAAATAAAATAAAAAAGAGGAATAACCTTGGAGGTCAATCATCACCTCGATAGTGGATAGTAGACGTCACGTATTATATGTGTACCAAATTTCAGGTCAAATGGTTTGCGAGCTACAGGTGATTTAAAATCCTGGACAGACAAACAGAAAAGTATGGTAGCGAATTACATATTTATATCTATCTATCTATTGTCACAAAACGAGAGACATAGACAGATAAAGGTTTGGGGCAGCCACCCGTGTAATCTGGTATCCTGGCTGCAAAAAGTCGTTTTATCACAATAACTAGCACTGAAGTGCATACAACGAATCCAAAGCAAGACTGAGGGAAAAGGGGCAGGTTTTTAAAGGGGAAGACAGGAAGTGAGGTCATAAGGATCGAGCACGTGATCTTCAACCATTGGATCACAGCCGGATGTGACATCAGAGGGGACGGAGCTGGTGAGGTCGACTTCCATTGGCTCGGTCCCGAAGTGATGTCAAGAGAGCCAGGTGGAATCTCCCGGAATGGTCAACAGGCAAGGGAGAAAAATGTCAGTGCACTCTGCCACATCCCGGCATGCCACAGAACTGCCTTCACTCAAGCCCTTTAGCTGCCCCCCATGCGCGCGTGTGACACTATCTACTGTATCTATCTATCTATCTATCTATCTATCTATCTATCTATCTATCTATCTATCTATCTATCTATGTATCTATCTATCTATCTATCTATCTATCTATCTATCTATCTATCTATCTATCTACAGTCATATGAAAATGTTTGGGAGCCCCTCTTAATTCTTTGGATTTTTGTTTCTCATTGGCTGAGCTTTCAAAGTAGCAACTTCCTTTTAATATCTGACATGCCTTATAGAAACAGTAGGATGTCAGCAGTGATATTAAGTTTATTGGATTAACAGAAAATATTCAATATGCATCATAACAAAATTAGACAGGTGTATAAATGTGGGCACCCCAACAGAGATATGACATCAATACTTAGTTGAGCCTCCTTTTGCTCCTTTGAGCCTCCAGACGCTGTCCTCCTATGGCCTGTGATGAGTGTCTGGATTCTGGATGGAGGTATTTCTGACTATTCTTCATACAAAATCTCTCCAGTTCAGTTACATTTGATGGACAGCCTGCTTCAAACCATCCCACAGATTTTCGATGATATTCAAGTCAGAGGACTGTGACGCCATTCGAGAACATTGTACTTCTCCCTCTGGATGAATGCCTTTGTAGATTTCCAACTGTGTTTTGGGTCCTTGTCTTGTTGGAATATCCAACCCCTGTGTGACTTCAACTTTGTGACTGATCCTTGAACATTATCCTGAAGAATTTGTTGATATTGGGTTGAATTCATCCGACTCTCGACTTTAACAAGGGTCTCAGTCCCTGAACTGGCCACACAGCCCCACAGCATGATGGGACCTCCACCAAATTTGACAGCAGGTAGCAGGTGTTTTTCTTGGAATGCCGTGTTCTTCTTCCACTATGCAAAGTGCTTTTTGTTCTGACAAAGTAACTCCATTTATGTCTCATCAGGCCAAAGCACTTTAATCCAAAATGAATCTGGCTTGTCTAAATGAGCATCGGCATACAACAAGCAACTCTGTTAGTGGTGTGAGTGCAGAAAGGGCTTCTTTCTCATCACCCTGCCATACAGATGTTCTGAATTGTAGAACGATGTACAGATACACCATCTGCAGCGAGATGTTCTTGCAGGTCTTTGGAGGTGATCTGTGGTTGTCTGTCACCATTCTCACAATCCTGCTTCTTCATATGCCGCTCCTGTATTTTTCTTGGCCTGCCAGACCTGAGTTGGTTTAACATCAACTGTGCCTGTGGCCTTCCATTTCCTGATTCCATTCCTTACAGTTGAAGCTGACAGTTTAAACCTCTGAGATGGCTTTTTGTAGCCTTCACCTAAACCAGGAGACTCAACAATCTTTGTTTTTAGATCTTTGGAGAGTTGCTTTGAGGATCCCATGCTGTCTGTCACTCTTCAGAGGAGAGTCAAAGGGAAGGAAGCACAACTTGCATACTGACCACCTTAAATACCTTTGACCACTCATGACTGGACACTCCTGTCTATGAAGTTCAAGGCTTAATGAGCTAATCCAACCAATTTGGTGTTGCAAGTAATCAGCACTGAGCAGTGACAGACATTCAAATCAGCACCATGACAAGGGGACCCACATTTGTGCACAGCCAGTTTTTCACATTTGATTTCATTTCATAAAACTAAATACTGCGTCACTAAAAATCTTTGTTCGTAAAACACCCCAGTGCTCCCAGTAGGAAATGAAAGACATACCACTGATATCTTTATTGTTGAAAGGAGAGTCGATTATTATGCAGGCTGAGAGGGGTTCCCAAACTTTTTCATATGTCTTTATGTCCTCAGCCTGAGCATAAAGAGCAGAATCATGACGGTGAAATCACGGTGGCCCTGCCTCTTAGGGTTCATCCTACAAAGCACAAAGAACTCCTTCGAATAACTTCACTACAAAATACATCAATATTAAATCTAATATATAAAGCTCAATGTGTGTTTGTGTGTGTTTGTTAGTATCTTTATACAATTTCACAACTTTAGTCCAGTCTCAAAAATGTTCTTCACCTCTGACTTTGTGAGGAGGATACGGAGCCAGTAAGGTGACATTCGTTAAAACAAGAACTCAGTACTCCTCATGCCCACGAAGTTATCCCATGCTCATGAGACAGATTCACGTTCGAAACGAGAAAGCTTTTTTGTACTCACGACATTTTACTTACTAATTTCTCTTGCAGATGGGAAGAGACACCATCTTGTCTTGGTAGAGTAATATATGTATTGCTCTACTTTCCCCTATTGTATTATTAATATGTAACCTTAGAATGCCTAATTTCACAGACTTACCACTGTATATAACGTATCCCCACCTTCCCTTCTATATCTATAACCTCAGGCAATTAGATGTAGTAAAAAGACAAGCAGGAGTTAAGTTACACATAAAATAATATATTACTGATAATATTCATAAATAATAACAAAATGCAAAGTACATTTGAATATTGGCAACCATACAACCTGATCAAATGGTGGTGTGTAACTCAGGTGGCACACAGACTTGCAGTTACTTAATGTCTCTAGTTAAGGCATCATTGGTGCTCAGCTTTCAGCCACATGTCTATTCAATATGGCTGCTGAGCTGTGCTCTTCATTGTGTTGTCTTCATCATCACAGGTTAGCAAGAGAGATGCTTCTTCATCATATGTTGGTTAGAGAGAGAGAGAATGTGGTTGAGCAAGTACATTTATAGATGTTCTCTCCAATTCCTAGAACCAATAGGACATCGTGGTACTTGAAGGCCTCTGAGACAAGCCAATTCCAAACAGCCATATCTCAGACCAATGGGAGAAATAGGACATCTTAACACCTCAACCCCCCAAGACCATATGTTAAGCTAACCTGGCTTTGTGTGGGGGATCAAACTGGTTTAAGACACATCCCCCCAAATCCTGTCATAAAATTACAAAGAGACAGTCGTACAATGGGGGGGGCTAGGCAAACATGAATACCTCTCACCACTTGGTTTGCCTAAATTATAAATAAAGGCATACAAAACATTTATCAAGTTATATGCAAAATCCCACATCACAACACTATTTAGTATATAGTGCCTTTCATATCTATATATCTATCTATCCATTATATAGTGCCTTTTCTATCTATCTATCTATCTATCTATCTATCTATCTATCTATCTATCTATCTATCTATCTATCTATCTATCTATCTATCTATCTATCTATCTATCTGTTTTATCTTGGTAGAGTAATATATATATTGCTCTACTTTCCCCTATTGTATTATTAATATGTAGCCTTAGAATACCTAATCTCACAGACTTACCACTGTATATAACGTATCCCCACCTTCCCTTCTATATCTATAACCTCAGGCAATTAGATGTAGTAAAAAGACAAGCAGGAGTTAAGTTACACATAAAATAATATATTACTGATAATATTCATAAATAATAACAAAATGCAAAGTACATTTGAATATTGGCAACCATACAACCTGATCAAATGGTGGTGTGTAACTCAGGTGGCACACAGACTTGCAGTTACTTAAAATGTCTCTAGTTAAGGCATCGGTGCTCAGCTTTCAGCCACATGTCTGTTCAATATGGCTGCTGAGCTGAGCTCTTCATTGTGTTGTCTTCATCATCACAGGTTAGCAAGAGAGATGCTTCTTCATCATATGTGGGTCAATCAGAGAGAGAATGTGGTTGAGCAAGTACATTTATAGATGTTCTCTCCAATTCCTAGAACCAATAGGACATCGTGGTACTTGAAGGCCTCTGAGACAAGCCAATTCCAAACAGCCATATCTCAGACCAATGGGAGAAATAGGACATCTTAACACCTCAACCCCCAAGACCATATGTTAAACTAACTTGGCTTTGTGTGGGGGATCAAACTGGTTTAAGACATCCCCCCAAATCCTGTCATAAAATTACAAAGAGACAGTCGTACAATGGGGAAGGCAAACATGAATACCTCTAAATGACATTGGTTTGCCTAAATTATAAATAAAGGCATACAAAACATTTATCAAGTTATATGTAAAATCCCACATCACAACACATACTACATTGGAGCACAACGTTCTGTCCCGGACCTGGGCTGGGGGTACATTTGGGGATGTTTTTCTATTCCCAGGACCGGATTAAGATGAAATTGGGCCTGATGCTGCAGCGTAAAAAAAAGCCTATTTTTCTCTCGGCATTGGTGCATTCGACACTCACCGTACATGCGCACTCAGACCGACCGAGGAGCCGTAATTGCTTGACGCAACCAGCCAACCTTTATTGAACATGAATAATAATAACGACATAGTCCGAAAGTCAGACTCCAAATTTTATTCTAAGAATTATTTTGAGGTTCACATAGCCAAGGAAAACTGTTCGGCTTCTGGAAAAATTCTCGTCTGTTTTCATCTGGGCCTGTTTCAGGAATGGGCCTAATGCTGCAGCATCAATAGCACCCACCTTAATCCGGCCATGCCTATTCCCAGATTTTGAGCTGTGAAATAAATTCAATTAAATTGATTGAATTTGTCCCTGGGAGCACCACATTATGAAACACCATTTATTGAAGTTAGACTTGTTGTTGTTGGTCGGTTTCTGACTCGCAGTGACGCCGTGTACAACAGAGCGGAGCCGTCCGATCCTAGACGCAGAGAGCTCTGCTTTAAAATGAGTTACCTAAGAAATGCAGGGTGCTGAGGTCAGAGGTGGGTAGAGCAGCCAATAATTGTACTCACGTAAGAGTAGCGTTACTTCAAAATAATATTACGCGCCCAGCAAAAACTTACTCAAGTAAGAGTAATAAAGTATTTGGTTGAAAAGACGACTCAAGTACTGAGTAACTGTTTGATCATAATAAATGATTTATTTTTTAGAAATGTTGTAATAAGACAGACACAAAAATATAAAATAATGTGCAAATTCAGCTATTTCCAAATAATAAAATAAATGAGTAAAAATGAATCACATCTTTACAAAATAAAGAAGAGCACAAATAACACAAAGTCCCAAATCTCCGCTTTTCACAACAAGGCTTTTGAAGCCGATGCCTACTGCCTGTCTGAACATGCCTCTGAAGATGGCATCACCATTATCAACATATTCAGGCAACCCTTACCAGAAAAGAAAAAGGACAAAATATATGACATACAGAAAATGCACGTATGCCTCCTTCAGGGCACTACCTTGTGCCCATCGATGTTCGGAAAATATCTGGGTACCCGAAACTCTTTACAGGAAAAACTGGATAAAGAATTTAAATGAATGGAACTGTTAAAAGACGTAATGTCCAGCCTTAACACCGGCTATGTGGGAGAAATGAGGAGACGCCGCCTGTGGCACTTGTGATGAGATGAATCACGGTTTCAAAAGGGAGTTTCTCTTTTATAATCCAGGGCTTTCATTTGGATACAATTACGGAGTTTATTAAAAATTCCAAGAGGCTTTGTAAGAAGGGAGTCTCGGTAAAAGACAGAAAGCAGCAAGCGTGGCGCTCTCAGTCGCCTGATTTTATTTATATCCTCCTCCTACACCTAATCTCGTCATACAATTATAGAAGAATGTCTGAATAATAACATTTTCACATACTGCTGTCTATCACAGAAACGCTTATTGCTAAAAATATAAACTCGTGATAACAGCCTCCCTGTTTATTATGAAGGTAATTGGGATCAGGGCCTGTATTGGCAGGTGCTGAAGAACATTCTTTACCTGCCCCAGATGGAGACCCAGGCAAGTGACTCCCTCACAATGTTCTAGGGATACAAGGATAAGGGAAGGACAGTTTCGACGTCTCCCAGCCCAGGAACTGCTGACAGAAAGGGGGCTACTACTGAGGCCCCTGCTGAGTTTTCTGGCAGGGCTACCTGGGACCACCAGATTGAGCTACTGTATATGTGACCCAAAGAGCTCCGTAGGGGTCTGGACGATCTAAAACGCTTGAGAGTGCCAACTGTCCAAGTAAACTTAGAGGTGAATAGAGAATAAACGAGAAGAAAAATGAAATGTGGCAAAATAGTCAGTCAGTCAGAGGGCACTGGGTGGTCTCTTGGTCTGGAATCCCTGCAGATTTTGTTTTTTTCTCCAGCCGTCTGGAGTTTTTTTTTTTGTTTGTTTTTTCTGTCCACCCTGGACATCAGACCTTACTTATTCTATATTAATTAATGTTGACTTATTTTATTTTCTTACTGTGTCTTCTATTTTTCTGTTCTTCATCATGTAAAGCACTTTGAGCTACTTTTTTTTTTGTATGAAAATGTGCTATAGAAATAAATGTTGTTGTTGTTGTAGTCATTACCCAACCCGCTATGCCCTAACACGGGGTCACGGGGGTCTGCTGGAGCCAACCCAGGTATAGAGGGTGCAAGGCACCCAGGATACAAGGCAGGAACAAATCCCGGACAGGGCACCAGCCCACCACAGGGCACACACACTCACACACACACACACAAAGGCAGCTAACCTGCCTGCCTTTGGACTGTGCGAGGAAACTCACGCAGACAACGGGGAGAACACGCAAACTCCACACAGGGAGGACCAGGGAAGTGAACCGAGGTCTCCTTATTGTGAGGCAGCAGCGCCTACCCACTGTGCCACTGTGCTGCCTGCATGAATTAATTAATTAATTAATTAATTAATTAAATAATTAATTGATTGATTGATTGATTGATTGATTGATTGATTGATTGATAATTAATTAATTAATTATGTGTTTCCAGTACAGTCAATACTAATATTTTATTCATTGGCACATTCATTGGAAGATGCAAACTCTGGCACTTTTTATTTTCACTAACTTAATCAAATATTATATTAATCATATATTTTTACAATTATACATGGAATTTTTCACCATCAAGTCCCATACCTTTCTGTCTTGTCGCCTTTAGCTACATATACAAAATAAAGAAAAAAACAACCTTCTTTTGTGATTACAATTGTTTCCTAATTTTATTCTAAAAGAATACATTTTCCTTAGTCTATCAAATCTTTAACGAGGGGAGTAATAATTGTGGGAATGCTTTGGTAAACTTTAATCAATTATAGAAAGCATTTAAAAGATAAACATTTATAAAAATTAACAACATTCATATATTTTACTGTGCAGCCATTTTGTGACAGGTTACTATGCACAACACAAGGGTTGCTAAGGGGCGTGTCCCCAGAAGTGGCTCCAAATCACATTAGCAGAGCAACAGTAGAAAGAGATCCATTAATCCATCCATTATCCATGATCTAACTCGCTATATCCTAACTACAGGGTCACAGGGTCTGCTGGATCCAATCCCAGCCAGCACGGGGCGCAAGGCAGGAAACAAACCCCGGCAGAGCGCCAGCCCACCACAGGACACACTCACACACCAAGCACACACTAGGGACAATTTAGGATCACCAAGGCAGCTAACCTGCATGTCTCTGGACTGTCGAGGAAACCCACGCAGACACGGGAGAACACGAACCACCACGCAGGGAGGACCAGGGAAGTGAACCGAGGTCTCCTTACTGTGAGGCAGCAGCGCTACCACTGTGCCACCGTGCTGCCTGCATGAAATTAATTAATTAATTAATCAATTAACCCTAACCCTAATCAATTAATTAATTAATTATTATTATTATGTGTTTCCAGTACAGTCAATACTAATATTTTATTCATTGGCACATTCATTGGAAGATGCAAACTCTGGCACTTTTTATTTTCACTAACTTAATCAAATATTATATTAATCATATATTTTTACAATTATACATGGAATTTTTCACCATCAAGTCCCATACCTTTCTGTCTTAGCCTTTAGCTACAAATACAAAATAAAGAAAAAAACAACCTTCTTTTGTGATTACAATTGTTTCCTAATTTTATTCTAAAAGAATACATTTTCCTTAGTCTATCAAATCTTTAACGAGGGGAGTAATAATTGTGGGAATGCTTTGGTAAACTTTAATCAATTATAGAAAGCATTTAAAAGATAAACATTTATAAAATTAACAACATTCATATATTTTACTGTGCAGCCATTTTGTGACAGGTTACTATGCACAACACAAGGGTTGCTAAGGCTGTCCCCAGAAGTGGCTCCAAATCACATTAGCAGAGCAACAGTATAAAGAGATCCATTAATCCATCCATCCATTATCTAACCCGCTATATCCTAACAACAGGGTCACAGGGGTCTGCTGGATCCAATCCCAGCCAACACAGGGCGCAAGGCAGGAAACAAACCCCGGGCAGGGTGCCAGCCCACCGCAGGGCAGTATAAAAAGATAGAAATCAAAAATCCGAGTATCAGTGCTCTGTCACATTTTTGAGGTTTGGGGAATGTTGGAACACCACATGATGTACACAATATGGCTGGCTCAGTCCCTGATTAGTCATAGACTTTGGGCTTTGTGCCTGAACCCAAGTTAAAATGTGCCATCTCAGGTCAGGTCAGGTTGGGGAGTAGGCACTGGTACAGAGCATTGAAAACCCAACCATACGACAAAACAGCTCAGGATCCTGGTTGGCAACACCCCAGGCAGTCCCACCCCTCTATCTGCCACAGCCAGATGTTACATGGGTGTCACCTTGGTCTGGTCCAGCCACTTGGGTAATTAACAATGAGGGACCTGCAAGCCGGATCACCCTCAGGTAATCACTCCACATGGCCGTAGTGCCATAACTGATGCTTCCTCTCAATTCAGGTCATGAGCCTCATTCAGGACTCCACGAGCAACTCAAAGTCAAACCAGCGGTAGCCAAGGATTCCCCGTAGAGACACAGGGCTGAAGGAGTCCATTCTTCATCTCAGGTCACTGGATAGTGTTCATGTCTTGCAACCATATAGCAATACAGGAACCCCCAGGACTCAAAAGACTTGGACCTTAGTGCTTTTAGTGAGACATCAGGAGCGACACCCCCTTTCCAGTGACCTCATGACCGCCCATGCTGTCTCAATCCGCCTAGTGACTTCATAGTAAAAGTCACCAGACACATGGATGTCACTTCTGAGTTAGGTAGAGTGCCAGCTGGTTAAAATGAATTCAACATGCCGACGAGATTGTTCTTGACATGTTCACTCCAGGATTTCATTCTCGACACATCCATTGCAAGACATTTGTTGAGTGCACTACTCAAAAGCACTGCAGTTCTCATTCCAACATATGGCGATATAAACTAATAAAGATTAAAAGTCAGTCAGTCATTACCCAACCCGCTATATCTTAACAGAGGGTCACGGGGGTCTGCTGGAGCCAATCCCAGCCAGCCCAGGGTGCAAGGCAGAAACAAACCCTGGGCAGGGCGCCAACCCACCACAGGGCACGCACACAAACGCACCAAGCACACACTTGGGACAATTTAGGATCTGCAATGCACCTAACCTGCATGTCTTTGGACCGTGGGAGATAGCAAACCCGGGTCTCTCTAACTGCAGCAGCAGCGCTACTACTGCGCCACCGTGCTGCCCAAGATAAAAAGTTTGGGAAAAAAAAATACACGATATGAAATTAAAAAAGCAACAAAACAAAAAACAAAATAAAATTCAAGAAAACCTCTGCAGAACAGCCACGGAGACATGGAGTCACCCCCAGTCAACACGACCCCAAACTCAAGAAGAAGTCTTTCAGGCCTCTACAGGCCCAAAATAGGTCACTGGGTTTAAAGTTCAAAAATATTCTCTATAAATGCCCTACAAGGGAGAGGATGACTATAAACCTTCTGACTTAAAGTACACAAACAAAACAATGTTCTTTAATTTTAACACATTTGGTGGCAGAGTTAAAGACGCTAATATTTTCATTGGGTGACGAAGAGGGACAGGATTAGAAATGAGGACATTAGATGGTCAGATGAGGTTGGGAACAAAGTCAGAGAGGATAGATTGTTTGGTTTGGTGTGCAGGAGAGGGGGTATACTGGGAAAAATTCTAAGGATAGAGCTGGCAGGAAGGGGAAAATGAAGAAGGCCAAAGAGAAGGTTTATGGATGTGCTGAGGTGGTGGGTGTGACAGACAAGATAGCGGACGGAAGTTTGGAAGAAGATGACCCGCTTGGAAAACCCAAATGGGACGAAAAAAAGAAGAAAATTAAATAAAAAAAGCAAAAAAAAATGGCCTGAGACAAAGGATGTGTCCTAACAAAACACCTTCAAGAGGGCCCACGAATCAACACCTATCCCTATTTTATGGATTTATTTCTTTAAAATTTTGTATAAAAAATCATTATCTATCTATCTTCTTTTATCTATCTATCTATCTATCTATCTATCTATCTATCTTTCTATTTTTGACGATGGGGGCTTTTCCCCTTTAAACCCCTCAGATCACCCCAACCAGATAAAGCCCAAATAATGGTTTATTATAATAATGTGCACAAAGCACTCCCCCAAAATCTAAATAATAAACCCAAATTTCAATAACAAAATCCCCCACACCCCCCACGCCAGTCCCCCTTCTACCAAACTGGCTAAATCTGGGGCCCCATTTTTTAAAGCCCTTGGCCGGGCGCTTATCCTCGTCCATGTGATTCTTAACATTTTGGGTGGTGAAAACTTTTTTTTACCCCAAAAACGCCTTCTTCTGTTCCTGTGATTGGCATTCCGGGGTTATGGTCAAAAAAAAATCCCACCCCCCCGCAGCACCCTCGGGAGGCCCCCATTTTCCGGGGCTGTAAAGGGAAAAACTCAATGTTCTTGTGCCCTGCGGGAAGGGGGCCCCATTTTTCGGGGGGCTCTATCGGGGGGTGGGGTTGGCCGGGAAAAAAGCCATATACGTTTATCTATCTTCTATCTATCATCTATCTATCTATCTATCTATCATCTATCTATCTATCTATCTATCATTATCCCTTTTTCTTATCTTCAAGTTTTGATTTTGATCTATCTACTATCTATTATCTATCTATTATCTATCTCTATTTTCATATATCCCCTATCCTATCATCTATCTATCTTCCTTTCTATGATAAAATGCCTTTCCTTCATCTTCTTTTATCTTCATCTATCTTCTATCTATCTATCTATTTTGTCCCTTTTCTTATCTATCTTCTATCTATCTATCATCTATCTATCTTCTTCTATCTATTATCTATCTTTTCTTTATCTATCTTCTATCTATCCTTTAAAACCTTTCTTATCTATCTACGATTATCTACGATCTATCATCTATCTTCTATCTATCTATCTATCTTTTATCATTATCCCTTTTCTTTCATCTATCATCTATCTTTCATCTATCTATCTATCACTTTATCTATCTATCTATCTATCCTTTCTGTCTTGGAATCTCTGTTTATTACTCTGGTCGGTGGGTGTTGGTAGGTTTGGTTTGTTGGGATCTTGAGTTTTTCCCGTTTTTCTAATTTTCACTATTGTTTTTATAAAGTTTTTTTACTGATTTGCCATTTATTTAAAAGTAAAAGTTTATTGTCAGTGGTTGTTGAATAGTCGGACGGCTGGGCTCCCTTTGGGAAAATCGAGCCCCCCGGGCAACCCGAAATTTTGAAAATCTTTCAAGGAAAAGGAATTAAAGTGGTTGTGGCCCCTGGTTTTGTTGAGGCGTGTTTTTGAGGTAAAAAAGAGTTTGAAGAATGGAAGTCAGCATCCCGAATAACAAAACTATTTAGTTTTTGCACGGCTATTTTGCATACTATAGTGCGGAAAGGGCCTGGTAAAAAAACGGCTGCTGCCCCGGTTCTCCTTTTTATACTCCTGCAAAGGTTATTATTTCAAATTTCCACCTTTTTTTTAAAAAAGGGCTTTATTAAATGAACTTCGTAGATATGGTGAAGTCATATCGGGTGTGGTTTGATCCGCCTGCCTCACCGGTTTAAAGATGTCGTTTTTTCCCGGAACAGGTGTACAATCTAAATAACTCGCGTGAGGAGCTTGGTGGCCTTGAAATTTAAAGTAGGGTTCAAATATAGTTTTTACTGGAACAAATGAAATGTTTTAGGGGTCAGACAGGGGCAAAAAGATCGGGGCGGGGTGAGATGACGGAGGCTGGATATCCGGGACCGTCTGGTGTGCAGAGAGCCCCGGATAGAATTTGGGGGACAACGAAGGAATGAGTCGGTGATCAGTGTTTCCCGAAATGGAGGATCTGATTTTGATTCAGATGGCGGCTGAAGATCAGGTAAAATTACTGATTCAAGTATCACAGCGGCCCCGGGACATGAAGCGGGGGGCGGGAAGTGCCCAGCAGACCCTGCGTTAGGAAAAAAAACCGGGGCTGTGATACGGCCGCAGCCTAATGGGGCAGATTAGTAAAATAATGGGAACAAGAAGGAAGTCACCATGAAGAGGGGGAATGGTGGCTGGTATCCAGGGTCGTATTATAAAGATGCCCCGGGCGTTTCCCAAAAACACCCAGAGTTTCCCGCCCTAGAGACGTGCCCAAAGGGAGATGCCCTTCCAAGGGGGGGAAAAAGGCCGCTGGCTGTGCAGGCATTGACGGGAAAAAACAACGAAAGGACGGGGGCCGTGGAAAACTGTTGAAGACGTGATAACACGGGTTATTTAAGCGTACCAAAAAAAAAAAACAAAAAACCCTTGGGGAAAGGGTGGGTGGGGCCCCCGCCAAGAAGAGGCACTAAACGAAAAAGGAGGGGGGGGCAAAATGATAAGGGGGACGACCCTCGAGTTAAGGGGGAAGAAGAGGGGGTTTTTGTTTTTGAAAAACGGGGATAGTAAACCTTTCATCTCCTCAGTTTAAAAAAACTGGCGAAGCATGGGCGGCCTTTTTAGATAAAGGGAAGCCGTTAAAGTATATCGGGAAATTTTCACTAAAATTTCACTGGGCGAGCTTTCCCCTTTTTTTGGAATTAGGTTTGCCCCCAATTTTCAAAATGGTCCCCCCGAATTGGGGCCGGTTAGTAAAAAAGGGCCTTTTTGACATGGAAAAAAATTAATGGTTTTTCCTTCGGACCCATACTGACAGGCTAATCGTCTGACTGGCACAGAGGGGCCCGGGGCTGGCACATCTTAGTCAGGGCCCAAATCTGTGCAGGGTCGCGATCTTTTTTTCTGGGGTTTTTAAAAGTTTTTTGGGTACGGGAGATTGGGAGGCTGGGGGTAAAAACGCAGCTGGGAGAAAGGGTGGGTGTTCTTCGTTCCCCCAAATGGGGATTAGAGAACTCACTGCTTCTCAGTTTTTGATGTCCGGGGGACAGTAAAATGAGCTGGTGTTTGTTGGGGCATTTCTCCCCGGCAGCGGGACAGGTGGGGGGGGAACCGCCGGGTCCGCAATCACTGGGTCTGGGCACCAAAATTCCTTGATTTTTGGGAGGTTTTTTTATCCGGGGTCCGCGTATTGGGTAAAGGCTCAGCTGGGCCCGTCTATGGCTCGACTTAAAATTTTACACCCAGAAAAATCACAGGAACCTCTGTTTTCTATTCTTCCAACTTTTATCATCACGTCTTTTTTCCCTTCAAATCTCTTTTCTCTCTCCTTCTTTAAACCCTACCATTTTAAAAATTTCTACAAAAGCCCCCCTTCACCCTGTTTAAATACTTCGGGAACTGGAATCAAAAAAAACCTTTCTTCATGAGGCATTGGGATTCAAAACTAATCGGGCCCCAACAATACCCCCCAAACCCCGGGATGTGGCCATTTCTGAACTGGAAAAGGGATATTGGGGAACTTCATTCATTTTTGAATTTTTGGGCAGCATTTTTGAGCCCCTCAAAACAAAAAACAATTTTGATGGCCCTTTTTGCAAGAGAGTCAACCCTCTCCGCCAGAATGCAGTCGCCAAATGGCCCCCTGAAATTTTTTTTTAAACGGGGCAATTGGAAAAATAAAATCAACTTTTAAAAATAAAAGCCCAAGACCTGCTGGAGCCTGAAGCCCTTGATCCTGGGCACCAATTTTACCAGCACTGTTTCTGCGACATTGAAGAGGTACATTTAGGTGCCTTTTTTTCCCCAGGACTTCCTCAGGCTGGATGGGAAAGCTTCTGGAAACTACGTCTCTAGAGGGAGTTGACCACAGCGTTGAATGGGCAACATTGGGAAGCCCCCGGGAAATTTTGGGTTTCCTGTTGAGTTTTTAAAAAGCTTTTGGTTCACCTTCCCTGACTGGGAGGTTTTCTTGAAAGTCTGCAGGGGGGTAAACTGCCCTTTCCTGTCGGGCGGTTTCACTACCCCCAAAAAAGGGCCTCACGGGCAAAAGAACTGGCGCCATAACCCTCGGCCGGATTAAAAAATTTTCCCCAAGGGCCCTTTTAAAACGGTTAGGAAGAGTCATGGATATGGGAAACCCCGGCAGAAAACTGTGCCCCCAGCAGGTTATTCTACCATTTTCCCGGTTGGGGATGTGTTGATGCTCCCGGCCCTTTTTTGGGTTTTGATCTGGTTTTTTATCACTGGATCAGGAGAAGGCGTTTGACAGGGTCCCACAATTACCTTTTAGCAGTGCAAGGGCCCTTTTTGGCTTTGGACCTTCATTCATTAAACACTTTGGGATTTTTTTTATATCCCTTTTTTTAAATTTTGTAAAACTCAATGGAAACTAACCCCGTTCAAGGTCACCAGGGGGAAACCGGGGTTGCTCTCTGTGGGGTATCTCTTCGCCTCCATCGGCCCTTTTCAAAAATTGCTCCGCCTTAAGGTCAAACACCCCTCGTCCCCTTTACAGCTAAAGGTGGTCATGTGATGATTTAACCGGTTTTTTAACCCGGGAGACATCAGGGTGAAACATTTGGATAAATTTGGGCTTTCATCGAAAAATTAACTGGGACAAAAAGTCCGTTTTTAAGGCCTGGAGGATGGGCCAGGGGCCTCCCTTGGGGGCCTTAAGTGGAACAGAAGAGTCTTCGATACCGGGGGTTTTAGGACAAGGGGGGAAAGCTGAAAAAAAACTGGGCAGACTGGGCGGAAAAGTTAAGCCGACTGAAGAAATGGAAGTATCTTAAAAAGGAGATCCCCCCCAGGCGGGGTCCTCATTATTAAAAACAATAGCCTCCATGTTCTGGCATAAGTTTTTAAAGACCCCCAAAAACGGTCATAAAGAACACCCAGGCAATATTTTTGTTTCTTTTGGGAGGGCCCTGTTTTAAAAGCGCGGTCCTTTCTGCCTGTAAAAAGGGCCGGGGGACTCATTGACGGTGAGCAAGATGGAGGCCTTTGGGTTAACATTACTTTTGGGTTTTATGGCCCTGAGCACCTCCATGGAGACACGGGCCCTTTTATTTTTTGGGGAAGGGAAATTTTAAAATTTTTTGCTGAACATTATTTTTTTTAATTCTCCCAAACGTTGTTGGGTCGCCTGCAATTTTATAAACCCACTTCGGGTTTTGGGCAAAAAATTTCAGAAGGCCCAAAACAAAATCGGGAAAGTATTTTTGGTTCTTGGAAGAACCTTTAGTCTGGAATCCTCTTTTTGTTTTCGTTATTATTTTCGCTCATTCGTATCAATTTTTTTAAACAAAAAAATTTTAAAATAAGACATTTATTTAAAAAATATGAGGTGTGGACCCCCCTCCCCACCTAGCACAGTGGGGGGATCAGATCAGCCGCTTGGTTTTTTCATCAAGTAAAAGCACCGGAGGTCGGGAGCGGTTCACTGTGTAGTACTTCACAGGGGGGGACACCAGGCAGAGATAATCACCCACCATCATTGTAAGACCACCGCACTGACCACACTGACGACCTGGACCCCTTCTCAGATTTGGGACTCTTGAAAGACTTTGAACTGTTTAAAAAAAAGAACTTTATAAACTTTTTCCAAGTAAATTTTATAACCAACTGAAAGACCCCAGATATTTGTGGAGGAAAGAACTGGGTCTCAGAGAACAAAACACCTTCATGGAAGCTTTTTTAAACCCCCCGAAAAAAAGACTTGGGGATCTGCAGTGGGGATAATGACTCGGCCTTGGGCCCAAACTCATTCTGAAAAATTGCAGAGAGACGCCAGTCCCGTTCTGTGACACGGGGAGACCATCTTTCATATGTTCATTCCTTGAACGGCTGGGCCTTTGTTTATTTTTTTGGGATTTAATTTTTAGGGGTTTTTGGTTTTGGTCTCTCAAAAAAAACTTTATCTTTGGTTTAACTAAAATAAAAAAAATAGGAATAATCTGTTCTTGGGAATTTCCTCTTAGGACGGCCAAGTTGGCAACCCCCTAAAACGGAAAAAAAGAAAAAAACCTCAGGGGACCGCGCTCTGCTGCTGTTCAAAGTTTTAATTAAAGTCGCAAAACTCGAATTCATGTACCATAAACTAACAAACAATTTAGAAATGTTCACACATGTGGGGAACAACGGGTCTGTGTGCTGTGGAGGAGGCAACTGGTGATCAAGGGGAATGAAAAGTTTGGGTGGGCTTCAACAATATCCTTTTAATGTTTGAGGGGGAGGGTGTAAAGGAGGATTATGGTGGTTTTTTATTTAAATGTTTTTAATTTTTTTATTATTTTATATTTTGGCAATAGGAGGGGAAAAAGGGGGACATTGGGGGTCTTTGTATAAAGTGAATTTCAATTTTTTTAATTTTTGCGGAGTAGGGGGGGTTAAGAGGGAGTAGTGGTGGTTTTTGTATTAAAATAAATTTTTAAATTTTTTTTTATTTTTTAAGTGGGGGGGTGTAAGGGGGCAGTGGTGGTCTTTATCATAATGAACTGTCAATTGTTTTATTTTTTATTAATGGGAGTGGGAGTTAAAGGGGAAAAATTTGTTGTCTAAATTTACTTTTGTTTATCTTGAATTTTGGGGGCGTTTATCTTATGACTGTGTATATTGTTAATGTTCTAATAAATCATTTAAAATTAAAAATTATCTATCTATCTACATCTATCTATCTATCTATCTTATTTTTTTATCTATCTATCGATCTATCTATATCTTCCTATCTTCTTTCTATATCATTATCTACATTGTCCTTTCTTACACATCTATCTATCTATCTTCATCTTCTATCTATCTTTTATCTTCTTCTTCCAAAAGGTTTTTTTACTATCTTTACATCTTCTATCTTCTTTTCTATCATCTTTAATGGGTGCCTTTTTCTATCTATCTACTTATCATCTATCTTTACTATCTATCTTCTTCTTCTTCATCATCTTTTATTATCTTTTGTGCCCCATTATTATCTTCTTCTTTTCTTCACTTTTATCTTCTACATCTTCTTCTATCTATCTATCCCATCTTCTTCTTTATCATCTTCTACTATTTTCTCTATCACATCATATGTGCCTTTCCATCTATCTATCTTCTTTTACTATCTATTTCTATCTATCTATCTATCTATCTATCTATCATCTATCTATCTATCTATCTTTTCTTTTATCTCACCTGTGGGTCTAATTATCGTAATCTTATTTTTTGGGATGAAAATCGGGGGGACCGGAGAACTGGCTCCACACAGATATTCCAAATCTAAACCCCTGATTTTGCCCCCCCTCGGGATTGGGGACATGAAAAAACCTCGCAAATGGCAATTCATGGGTCAAAAGCACTGATTTTGTAAATATTTCATCCCACACTCCCCCCTGAAGGTGCAGCAGCCCCGGCCCGTGGAAGTGGCGCTACTTTCGTTTCACGCTGAGTGCTTTTCATGTGAGCACTTTGGGACCACGGACTGCACATTGCCCTGCCCCTCAACTTATGCCCTTTCGGGGCTCAAATTTTCATAAAAGGCCAATTTTGAGGGGCTCCTCGGTTTCACTGGTAAATGCAGTAAGGTTTCGATGCTGTGCTCTTTAATTCCACACACGGGGGGTTAAAAGGTGGTGCCCTTATTAATGGGGCCAAACAGTTTGTCCTTTCCCCCGGGGGCTTTGTTTTTTCATGTGATATCTGACGCAAGTGGACACCATACTGGAGGCCCTGACCAAAGCCATGGGCCAAGGAAGGTCAGATGATGTTCATTCAAAAATTCTTACAGTAGGGTTGGAGAGAAAAAAAAAGGCGGGAACCGAGGAACAGAAGAAACGGGTGGGTTCAAACGTGGATTCTTAAAGCCCCTATCATCCCCTTCCTTAGCTCTTTTTCATTTTTTTCATGGGTTTTTTTCCCCTGTATCATGTTTTCCACCTCCCCAATAATTTTCCAATTTACACTCACCATGTCTCTAAAATAAATGAGGTCGCTTTTTTTCATCTCGGTACATTTCCTTTCATTTCCACCTTTCCTGTGATCATACTTTTTTTAATATAGGTTCCTTTCCCTGTAGTTATTGTTCCCAGTTTTAACATTTTTCTATTTTCCCTCCTTTTTTTTATAATTCATTTCCCCGTGATCATCCCTACGTTTTTGGGATGTATCCCCTATTTCTTTTAATTTTTTTCCCTTTTTGTAAAATTTACAATTTGAAAATTTTCTTATTTATTATAAATTCCACTTGTTCCTTTTTTCCCCCTTTAAAATATCACACAATTTTCGTGGAAACCTTTCATTTTACTTAAAATTCCCCCGGGGTCATCTTCCTATATTATATATTTACATTTTCCCAAATGGCATCTGTTTTTTATTATCTTGTTCTGCATTTTAACATGAGCATTTCTTCCTTTACCATAATTATAAATTGTCCCCCGAGTTTCTTTCTTTCCTAGAAGGTTTTCCCCTTTTTTCCCAAACATTTAAATTTCATCAGAAAGATATATTTTGTATTTTCTACAATCATCCCTTCTTTTATTTCCAAAATTTTCCTTTATTTCATTTCATTGTAATATGTGTTTCAATTTTTTTTTTCTTTCCCTTCTATTTTATTTTTCATTTTTTTTTGATCATTTCATCCATCCTTTTCCCGTCCCTTATCCCAATACAGGGTCTGAGGGTTCTGGGGCCAATCCCAGCCAACAAGGGGGCCAAGGCAGGGAAAAAACCCCCGGCAGGGCCCCCCTGATCTATATATTTGTTTTTTATCAGTTCCTTTTAAATCATCTATCTATCTATCTATCTATCTATCTATCAAACTATCTATCTTTTATCTATTATATTCCTTTATATATCTTCTATCTATCTATCTATCTTCATCTATCTATCTACTATCTTTTCTATCTATCATCTATCTTTTATTTTTTCATATCATCTATCTACTTCATCATCTTCATCTATCACTTTACATCTGTCTTCCTTTTATCTCTTCTAAAATCATTATTCATCTATCTATCTACTATCATTTCTCTTCTATCTTCACACATCTTCACCTATCTATTTCCAAAACTTCTATCTTCATCATCTTTTACTATCTATCTATCTTCTATCTATCCTTTTTTTTCTTTATCTTCTTCATCTATCTATTTTCTATCATCTGTCCTTTCCCGGGTTTTTCGGCTTCCCGGGCCTCCTCCGTTTGGACATCCCGAACCCTCCAGGGGGGCATCCCGGAGGCATCCTGATCAGATGTGGCCACCCATCTGGTTTCCCCTCAATGCGGGGGGCAGCGGGTTCTCTGAGCATCTCCCCCATCTTTAAGGGCCCAGACACCCCCCGGGGGGAACCCCCTTTTAACTTTTATTGGATCTGTTTTTTCCCGGGCACTACCCACAGCTCAGCCATGGTGGGGAGAACGGGAAACGACTGTAAATTGAAGCTTTCCTGGGCCCGGTTTTTCACCACGACAGACCCCATGAGCCCATCTCCAGGCCCCACCACCGCTTCCCCTCCATTTTCCCTCACTGTAACAAGACCCGGATGGAACCTCCACTTGGGGGGATCCGCCCAACCCTGAGGGGAGTCCACCCTTTTCCCCCGGGAATGCTCCGGTTTGGGGTCGTTCCCATCCCAGCCGCCCACCTCAGCTGCAACCGTCCAAAGAGCTGAAGATCCGGTCGTAAGCAAACAGGGCAACTCATCTGCAAAAGCAGGGCCCCCTCCTGAGTCCCCTTTTGGGCCCCCAACCCTGGCTCGCCTTGAAATTCCCCATAAAGTTAGAAAGAACGGTAAAAAGGACCCCGGGGGGTCCCAAATCTCCTGGGCGGGGTTTGACTTCCTGCCCCAAGGGACGCTCGACACGGTTGTACGAGACCGGGAAAATCTTTTCAGGGGTCTGGTACCCCCAAATTCCCGACACCCCCCCAAGGGGTTTCCCGAGGCACACGGCAACGCCTTTTCCCAAATCCAAAAACACATGTAAGTGTTAAGTTAACAGGGGGCCTTATTTAATTCCCACAGTCCCCGGTTTTCGGTGGGTGTGTGTGGTGGATGAATTTGTGATGGGGGGAAACCCCAAAGGACGGGAGGTTATCCCCATAATTGTTCCAGAAAAAAAGAAAAAAAGAAGAAGAAGAAGAAAAAAAAAAAACAGAGGTTAAAGGTGGCAGGGAGAGGAAAAGGGGGTGCAAGAGGCAAAGAGGCAAAATGAGACGACAAAAGGGGAGAGAGCAAAGAACGAGGAGAGAGGGGCAGAAATGACAAAGCGAGAAAATAGAAAAGAGAAAAAGGAGGGGGGGACAGGCAGGAGATGACAGAGGGTGGGGAGGGAGCAAAGGGAGAGAAGAAAGGGAGGGGGTGGGGAGAAAAATTTGGGGGGGGAGGAATGGGTAGAAGGGAGAGGTGAGAGAAAAAAGAGAGGGGAGCAGTGAGGAGGATGGGGGGGACAAAAGTGACAAAACGAGATAGATGGGGGAGAGAAGGGAAAAAGGAAAAATGGTGGCAGAGCAGATGGGGGGGAAAGAGGCAGTGGAGAGATGGGGAGAAGAGAGAGGTGAGCGGGGGAAGAAGAATGGGAAAGATGAGCAGAGACAGTCAGAGAAAAGAGGACGAGAGCAAAAGGGGAGAGAGAGACAAAAGAGAAAGAAAAAGAGAGAGAGATAAAATTGGTGGTGGGGGTGATGGCAGAAAACGAAGAGAGAAGGGGAACAGGGGGGGAGGAGATTTATATGGAGAGGGGGTGAGCAAGGAGTGAGATAGATAAAAAGAGGAAGGCGAGAGGAAAAAAGGGGGGAGGGGAGGAGGAGAGAGAAAATAGAGAGAGAGGGGCGGGGGAAAAGAGGGGGCAAGGACAAAAATAGAAAGGGAAAAAAAACCGAGGCTGATGGGGCAAAAGGGAGGCCGCTGGGAGGTTAGCCCCTGCAGAGGGTGGCCCCACACCGGTGGGGTTTAGACGGTCACCCAGCTGAGTGATCGGGCTGGAGTGTGGTATTGAAAAGGCACTGGCGCAAAGGCAGGGATCGTGGGGCGGGGGGGCCTTTTGCCCCAGTGTGGGCCCTGCTGGGGAAAAAAACCCAAGGTCTCAGGATGGGGAAAAAAAGCCAGGAATGGAGGACTTCCAGACCAATTTGGAAAGCAAGTTGCACTGGAGGGAGGGGCCTCTGTTGGGGGCCCCCGGGAGAAAAAAAAGGGACCGGCTTTGGGGTTTTGGGGCCGTTTCAGCCACTGTTTTAACCCCTTTTTTTTTTCTTTATTTAACGCCCCCCTGTCACCCGTTTTTATGGATTATTTATTTGAACACTTTTTGTTTTTTTGATTTTTAAAAGAAAAACCACTTTTCTCCCCCTGCTTTGTTTTCCCCCTGCTTAGTCATCTGACATTACCGGTGTTGGGGTTTAAGGGCTCCCAAAAAAAGATGGGGGGGAGAAAAAACCCCTTTTCAGGGGCCACTTTCAAGCTAACGCCTCCTCCCTCCCTCCTCTGCAACCCCGAAACGGGCCTCTTGCCGGGTTCACACAGTTAGCAACCACCACAGGCGTTTCCATTTAATAAAAATTTTTAAGGTTCTGTGGGCCCAGTGTTGGGGGGTCTGGGGGTCCTGTTTCTTTAAACTGTATGTGTGTGATTTGTGGCATTCTTTCCCTCAACTTTTCCAAGGCTGACCCATCACAAACACTTTTCTTAATGCCATTAGCTAATCACAAGTATCAGTTTCCTCTAATGAATGTGACTCTATTTAATAAAGCACCACTGGACCCCGGGTTTCCCATTGAGGTACAATTTATTCAAAAACCGGTTACGACATTCTGCAAAAAAAAAAAAAAATTTAAAAATAAACATAAAAATATATAAACCCCCTTTTTGGGTTGGTGGTCTTTTCTCAATGGTTATGCCCGGCCACAGCTGTGGAGGTGGGCTATGGGCTAGGGACCCTGTAATGGACAAAGCAGGCTTGAGTTTATACTATTATTATCATTAAATAAAGGGAAAAATCAAAAAAATATAATATAATATAATATAATATAATATAATATAATATAATATAATATAATATAATATAATATAATATCATTGCTTTGGCTGATAGCCCAGCAGGTTCTCCAAAGCTCAGTTTATTTTCTGCCCGTGAATTCAAAAAAATTTTGGGCAAGAACCCCAAATAGGGTGCTGATTCAGTGGGCTTCAGTTTCCTTTTGAACTCCCCCAAGCATCAGTTCACAGATTTTAGGGAACAGAAACACCTTCCTTCATTTTGGATTCTTTTCAGTCCAAACTTTTTTTTAAATCGGAACCCGGGTTTTTGTCCCCCCCTATTTAAAAAAACCTGGAACAAATCAAGTCAAGTTGGGGGCGGGACTGGTACCATGTTGCCGACCCCTCAGGGGAAAAGACTTGGGATCCCTTCCCCCCAGACGCAGCGGGCCCGTCCCCCCCAGGGAAAAGAACCTCCATTCTGCAGCCAGGTGTTATGTGGGGGACCCCCTTTGGCCCGGGCCAGTCCTGGGCCCCAACAGTGGGGATTCCTTTTTCCGGGGGTGCCTATGGGGACAAAAGGGGGGGTTTCGGTCCATTCAAAAAAATCAAACCCGGGGGCCCAAAGTTTTGGACAGAAAACATGAAGGGTCCCGTCACTGGATAAAAGGCCATGTCTTAAACAGGAGCACCGGACTCCTTTACCCCGCCTTTTTCAGATATCAGGTGCCCACACCCTTTCCAGTGACCTCATGCCCCCGTCCTCCCAATCCATCTACTGCTTTATAGGAAGAGTACCGAGTCACATGAATGTCACTTAGTTAGTAAACCTCTCAATGGCAGTCACCTCTTCAGACAGACCAACTGCATGGCGTGCCCCGGTCATTAAAACCTGGGTCTTTTTTTTTTTCAGGAGACTCGGCCAGAACAAACCCTACTCATCTAATATAAAAACAAGTCGATGGGTTTTTTTTGTATGTTTGTTTGTTTTATACAAATCTCCCGGCTCCCACGGGACCAAAGGGACGGGCCTTTTTGACCCGGAGAAAGGGCATTGGGTATGTTTGGTTGGAAAAAAATTCTGTGGGGAACCGAGGGGACCCTTTTTACCCACCAACATTCAGCGCCCCCGGGTTATCCGACAAGATGGCGCGTTTCACAGCGTTACCAGCGCCATCGTGGGAGCTTTGGTCTCGGGTTTTCTTTCCCGTTTCTTTAAAATTTCCAAAAACGCAAGTTGTATGAAAGGCCGACCTTTGATGGGTGAAAGGGGATGGCGGAGCCCCGGCCCGCCGTTTCACTCCACCCTGATGTCTGTCTTTTTTCGCCAATGTCCCTTATGGCAAACGTTTGAATAGAGACTCACCTTAAAAAAACAGCATCCTTCCCCCCCCATTTTTCCCCAAGCAGACGGGTTTTATTCACGCCCCCTTTTCGCCAACCTCCGGGGGGTGGGATCACGGGTTTCCCGGGGGCCCCCACAAACACAGCACCTCCCCGCCATTTTTTCCCCGTACGTTTCAGTTACTCTTTCCCCTTTTTGTTTTTGGGTTTTCCTTTTCCATCCCGTAGATTTCAGTGTTGCTCTTTTTACGCTGGTGCTATCTGTTGCTTTGACGATTTAAATAACGTAAATTCATCTCATGTGGTCTTAACAACCCATTAACACTTATTATTTCCCTTTTTTTAATATACCCTGCCCCCAAAAAAAAGGCGTGGGTTTGGGGTCCCCCAGATGCCCAAAAAAAATTATTTCAAGGGCCAAAGCTACACAGACAAATCCAGGGGAAACTTACGTAAAATGTCAATCAGAAAAATGTTTTTCTCTTTCTATGTTCTGGTTTTCATTTGGGGAAAATTTCCCCCTTATAGATTCCCGGGCAACGCCGGGGACTCCTCTAGTCATAACTAAAAAAAGGGGGGGCGTGGGCAAACGGTTTGCAGATTTGGGGTCAGTAAGTCAAACCAAAACTAAAAATTTAAAAAAATCCCATGAAAATGCTTTTGTCCAGTGTAATCAGTGTATTACCGCTATTCTGTGAAGGGAGGCAGCCCAACAGGTCAGCCGGGCGTCCTTGTCCCCCCCTAGATTCTAGCTTTTTTTGGGGGTTCTCAAGCGCGAGGAACCCCTTCCAGTATGTCAGTAAGGCGGCCGGGCAGAGCTAGGGGGGTGGGGCTTTTTTCGCTTTTCTCGATCTGGAGGGTGGGACTCATGACCTCCGAAAACCACCCCCCCTGAAAAAAAACAAAGCAAAAAACTCAAAATCCATCTTTTAGTATCACCCCCAGGCAAAAAAGGGGAGGACAAAATACATCAACCCGGTAAACCCCGGGTTTGTCTTTAGACTTGGCCCGCTTCACCACCATGGGCGGGGCAGCACCGGTAAACCCACCACTCCAATCCGCCTGTCGATCTTATTTTCCCCTTTTTTATCGGTCCCCCGGTACTTAAACCCTCCCCCCTCAGACTTGGGTGTTTGTCTCATGCCCTTTTCACATTCCCAAAAAATTGATTATACGGGGGGGTCCATCAAAGGAGGCTGGAGGACATCACCACCTCGGAAGCGGGGGTACCCTGCCCCCCACATCCCCGCTGCACCCGGATATCCCTCCGGATGGGACAAGACACGGCCTTGGAAACGGCACCAACCGTGAATGATGGGACATAAGGCAATACTTGGACTGGGGGAAATTTTTGAGAGAAAGTAAATTTAAAAAAAAAAAAAACCCAAAAAAAAACTAACCTTTTCGAGTTAACATTTCCCGGGTGTTACAGATGGGAAATTTAAAAGTAAATTTTATTCTAAAATAGTAAGAATTTTCATCCTTCTCAAAACAGACTTGGGGGATCGGACCCGTGGTTTTGATTACCAGTCAATATAAGTTGCACCCCAAATGGGCTGCATAAGGTGTCCCCTAACAGGGGTTATTTTCCCGGGTTTTTCTTTAAAAAAAAGCACACTTGTTGTTTTAGGGTGGACGGTGGGCCCTTTACCTGCTGCCCCCAGTTAGAGACGGGTTTCTTCCCCCGGTCCTCCCCCCTGGGGTTTCATTTCTCCCGTTTTACAATCCAAAAACTGCAGGTTGGTGGATTGACGTTCAAATTTGGGTTTTGTTGTGTGTGTGTGTCCTTTGGGTGGGGTTACCCCCCCAGGATTGGTTCCTCCTTGTGCCCCGTTTGGCTGGGATTGGGTACAACCCCCGTGACCCTGTTTGGATTCAGCGGGGTTGGGGGTGATGGGTGGATGTTCTTTGGTTTACCTTTTTCAAAATGTTTCTTTGATTCTGGGCTTCAGCCCACTCATTTCGCTTCATTTTTTTTGAAATTATTACTAAAACATAAAAAAATTTTTTTTTAAAAAAACCAGCTCTTTTAATCTTCCCCCTCTCATCCCTGTGCCCTGTCAGCCTAGTCCCCCTCTGACCTTTTCTGCTTTTATTTTTTAGGGGCCCAAACTTCAGGACTGTGAGGCCTCACATTTTATAAAAACAAACCCCCTGCCTTGTACCCCCCGCAAGGGGCTTTTTAACCCGAATTCTGTTTCCTTCAAGGGTTCTCAACACGTCTGGCAGTTGATGTGTTGAGTCCATAACTCCCAAATCCAGTCGCTTGATCCCTGGCTAACCCCCCCAAAAGTTAAAAAAATTCAATCACGTCTTACAACCCCGTAAAGGGGTCAGCTCTTATGATCTTTCCTCTAACTCATCTCCCGTATTTTCGCCCCCCTCTTGTGCTGTTATGTCCCTTTTTTGGCCTGGGCCCAAACTCACAGGGCTCCCGATGAGGCCTCACCAGTTGTTTGAAGACTTGGGAAAACCTCCTGTGACTTGTCCCCACTAAGGCCTTTTTAACCTGACATTCTGTTGCCCAAAGGGTTCCCACTGTTGGGGAAATTTCTTAAATCACAGCTTTCTTCTCATAAGGTGGACTCTTTTTTCGACCTCTCATTTTTTCAAACCTCATTTTCCCCTTTTATGGTTAATTTTTTTTTACGACATTAAATTTCAAAAAGCCCATCTGCTATCCAAATTCCTGATGTTCAAGGGGGTTTCTGTTTCCAATCCCCCTTCAAACACCAAAAGGGTAATCCCCTTTTTTTAACACTTCATCATGTCATTTAACTTCTTTTTTCAAACTGGCCCGTTCTTTTAATTTTTTCCCCATAACTCATCCCCTGTTTCCCAATGAGTGCCCTTGCTGGGCCACCTCTAGTGCTGCTATGTCCTTTTTGTGGCCGGGGCCCAAAGCACCCAGGGCTCCAGATGAAACCTCACTAGTTGTTACAAAACCCGAGCAAACCTCCCGGCGCTCCACACCAAAGGGGCTTTTCCTTTTCCCGACAGTCTGTTGCCTTCTTAATGCTTTCAACACTGTCTGGTTGATATTTTAGTCCCTGCACCCCTCCCGTCCTGTCTTGATCCACGGGTAAATTTCCCTTTATCATTTAAACACTTAGTCATGTCTGCTCTTCAACTCCCGTAAACTCAGCTCTTTTTAAACTTTCCTCTCCATCCCCTGGGAAACTTTCCTGGAACTCTTGTGCTGTTATGTCCTTTTTTTAGCCTGGAGACCCAAAATGCCCAGGACTCCAGATGGGCCTCACCAGGGGTTAAAAGCCTGGCAGAACCTCCTGGACTTTTCTCCACACATCAAAGGGGTATAACCTGACAGCAGCCTTTTTCATGGGTTCGAACCGGCTGGGAATGACAGCTTAAGTCCACTATGACTCTTAAATCCTTCTCTAAGGTGATTTTCAATAATCACACCCCCTAGACAAAATCTCCTTTTACATCTTTTGTAATTCTTTACCCTTTTACATTAAATTTTACTACGATTCCCCCCAAAACCCGTCTGCTGTCAATCCTCCTTTAAGATTCAATGGTTTAAGATAATCTGCCAATCCACCTGACTTTGTATCATCTGTAAAGATGTATGTTGTGTGTATGTATGTATGTTTGTTTGTCCCCCATACAAATCTGCACCGGGCGTCCGATCGGCACCAAACTGGGCACGGGGCTCCTTTGTGACCAGGAGAAGGTCATTGGGTATGTTTGGTTCGGAAAATGTCTGTGGTGAACCGCAGGGCACCTTTTCACCGACACAACATTCAGCGCCGTCCCCGCTTATCATCGACAAGATGGCCGCACGTTACAGCAGGCGTTCACCGCAGCGCCATCTAGTGGCAGCTTTGGTCTCTGTGCTTGCTCCTTGCCCAAGTTTCTTTAAATTGCCAAGAGATGGCGCAAGTGTCCAAGTATGAGAAGGCCGACTGCTTTGATCGGGTGAAGGCGATGTAAAACGTGAACGCACCCGAGTTTCCGCACGTTACACTCCGACACGCACTGATAGTGCTGTCTTTCATTCGCCAATGTCCGTTATATGGCAGCACGTTTGAATAGAGACTCACCTTAAAAAGACAGCATCCTTCCCCCACCATTTTCCCCAAACGCAGCACCGGTTGTATGTCACGTCTCTCTTCATTCGCCAACCTCCGGTAGATGGCATCACGGTTCAACACAGACGCTCTCACAAACACAGCACCTCCCAGCCATTTTTCCCAGTACAGTTTCAGTGCTACTCTTTCTCACCGGCTTTCCGTATTTGTGGTGCTATTCGCCGCCTCCGACTCACAGTACGATTTCAGTGTTGCTCTTTCTGACTGACTGGTGCTATCTGTTCGCTTTCCGACGTATTGTAAATAACGTAAATTCATCTCACTGTGGTGCTTATTCTGTACGTAATACCATATAACACATTATTATTGTCCTGCTTTTCGTTAATATACCCATGCCACCAACAAAAAGACGTAGAATTGGCAGGTCCACTTCAGATGCCACAAGAAAGTCTATTTCAAGGGCGTCTGAAACGCCACAGCAGACAGAATCCAGAGTGGAGGAACTTACAGTAAAATGTCAATCAGAAAAATGTTTGTTCTCTTTCTATGTTCTGGTTCTTTCATTTGGGAAATTCACCGGTTATAGATTCCTGGGCAACGCCGGGTACTCCTGCTAGTCATAACTAAAAAACGGGACGTGCTGCTGGACGAAAACGGTTTGCAGATTTGGAGTCAGTAAGTCAAATCTGTTAAACTAAAGGTGAAAGAATCCCAGTAGCAAAATGCTTGTTGTCCAGTGTAATCAGCAAATGTATTACCCGCTATTCATAGTGAAGGGCATGGTGGCAGCGGGCCAAGCAGGTCAGCCCGGACGTCCTTGTCCCCAGCTATAGATTCTAGCTTTTTCTTGGGGAATTCTCAAGCAAAGCTGAGAGAGATACCCCTTCCAGTATGTCCAGTAAGACGTGCCCGGAGCAGAGCTAGGGGGTAGGTGGGCGTTATTTTTACAACGTGCTTTTCTCGATCTGGAGGAGCGGCGACTCTACGCCGAGGCTCTCCGAAATCACTGAGCCACCCTGAAAAAAATCAAACGCTTATAACTCAAGACCTCCATCTTTTAGTCATCACCCACAGCGCGTGACAAAAGGTGAGGACAAGGATGTAAATCAACCGGTAAACCGAGGGTTTTGTCTTTAGACTTGGCACCCGCTTCACCACCATGGACGGGTGCAGCACCTGCAGTACAGCTGCCACCACTCCAATCCGCCTGTCGATCTTATTTTTCCCCCCTTTATTTATCTGATCCCCAGGTACTTAAACTCATCCCACCTCAGACTTGGAGGTGTTCAGTCCTCATGCCAGCTGTTTCACATTCAGCAACAAATTGATTGAGTACGTGCTGAAGGTCACAGTCAGAAGGAGGCATGGAGGACATCACCACCTCTGGAAGCAAGGGCTACCCTAGCCCACCTCACATCCTCGGCTGCACCTGGATATCCTCTCCAGGAGTGGTGACAAGACACGGGCCTTGATGGAATCCGACACCAACCGTGAATGATAGGGACATAAGAGCAAGTACTTGGACACTCGGGGTAAATGGTGTTATGAGAGAATGAAACTGAATTAAAAAAAAAAAAAAAAAAAAAGCTAACCTTTACGAGTATCAGACATTTACGCCGGCTGTTACAGACTGGAATTAAATGTAAGTTTTTATTCTAAAATAGTAAGAATACGAGCAGCTCACTTCTCAAAACAGACTCGTCGAGGATCGGACCCGTGAAGTTTTGATTACCAGTCAACTACTGATACCGTTGCACCACCGAAGTGGTCATAGCACATGTGTGTCGATGTCGCACCCTAACACGGGTTCATTTTCTGCAGTTATATTCTTAAATAAAAGCACACTTGTTCGGTTGTAGGGTGGCACGGTGGCGCAGTGGTAGCTGCTGCCTTGCAGTTAGGAGACCCGGGTTTGCTTCCCAGGTCCTCCCTGCGTGGAGTTTGCATGTTCTCCCCGTGTCTCCCACAATCCAAAGACATGCAGGTTAGGTGGATTGACGGTTCTAAATTGGCTCGTTTGTGTGTGTGTGTCCTGCGGTGGGTTGGCACCCTGCCCAGGATTGGTTCCTGCCTTGTGCCCTGTGTTGGCTGGGATTGGCTCC
The DNA here is from genome assembly GCF_016835505.1 of Polypterus senegalus. Classification (NCBI taxonomy): domain Eukaryota; kingdom Metazoa; phylum Chordata; class Cladistia; order Polypteriformes; family Polypteridae; genus Polypterus; species Polypterus senegalus. The sequence goes on along the minus strand of NW_024381045.1, from coordinate 11,050 downwards.
AGCAGACCCCCGTGACCCTGTATTTGGATTCAGCGGGTTAGGAGATAGATGGATGGATGTTCTGTTGTAGTTGTACCTTTTGACAAAGTGTTTCTTTGATATCTGGACTTCAGCCTTCACTCATGTTACGCTTCATGTCTATATTTTGACAATTATTACTAAAACATGAAAAACATTTCTTTTTTAAACTGTAAAAGCTCAGCTCTTTTAATCTTCCTCCATAACTCATCCCCTGTAGCCCTGAATCAGCCTAGTCGCTCTTCTCTAGACCTTTTCTAGCGCTGCTATGTCTTTATGGAGACCCAAACTGCACACAGGACTCCAGATGAGGCCTCACCAGTGTGTTATAAAGACTTGAGCAGAACCTCCTGTACCTTGTACTCCACACGTCAAGGTGCTTTATAACCTGACATTCTGTTATCCTTCTTAATGGCTTCTCAACACTGTCTGGCAGTTGATAGTGTTGAGTCCACTGCAACTCCTAAATCCAGTCACCGTCTTGATCCACTGGACTAATCCCTCCATAATGTTAAACACTTCAATCACGTCTGTTCTACAACTCCTGTAAAGGCTCAGCTCTTATGATCTTTCCTCATAACTCATCTCCTGTAGTCGCTTTCTCTGCACCACCTCTTGTGCTGTTATGTCCTTTTGTGGCCTGGAGACCCAAACTGCACACAGGACTCCAGATGAGGCCTCACCAGTGTGTTATGAAGACTTGAGCAAAACCTCCTGTGACTTGTACTCCACACATCAAGGCGCTATATAACCTGACATTCTGTTAGCCTTCTTAATGGCTTCACAACACTGTTGGGAAGTTGATAGCTTAGAGTCCACTATGACTCCTAAATCTTCTCATAAGGTGGACTCTCGATTTTCTGACCTCTCATTGTGTATTCAAACCTCACATTTTTCCTTTCTATGTGTAATTCTTTGTATTTACTGACATTAAATTTCATCGGCCCAAGCCTATCTGCTATCCAAGTCCCTCCATGATGATTCAACGGATTCTCTGTCTGCCAATCCACCTATCTTAGTATCATCTGCAAACTGGACTAATCCCCTTTATAATTTTAACACTTCTATCATGTCACCTCTTAGACTTCTTTTGCTTAAACTGTAAAGGCTCAGTTCTTTGAATTTTTCCTCATAACTCATCCCCTGTAGTCCTCTAATCAGCCCAGTCGCTCTTCGCTGGACCACCTCTAGTGCTGCTATGTCCTTTTTGTGGCCTGGTGACCCAAACTGCACCCAGGACTCCAGATGAGGCCTCACTAGTGTGTTACAAAGCCTGAGCAGAACCTCCTGTGACTTGTACTCCACACGTCAAGGCGCTATATAACCTGATATATAACCTGACAGTCTGTTAGCCTTCTTAATGGCTTCTCAACACTGTCTGGCAGTTGATAGTGTTGAGTCCACTGCAACTCCAACATCCAGTCACTGTCTTGATCCACTGGACTAATTCCTTCATCATGTTAAACACTTCAGTCATGTCTGCTCTTCAACTCCTGTAAAGGCTCAGCTCTTTTAATCTTTCCTCATAACTCATCCCCTGTAGTCGCTCTTCCCTGGACCACCTCTTGTGCTGTTATGTCCTTTTTGTAGCCTGGAGACCCAAACTGCACACAGGACTCCAGATGAGGCCTCACCAGTGTGTTATAAAGCCTGAGCAGAACCTCCTGTGACTTGTACTCCACACATCAAGGCTATATAACCTGACAGTCTGTTAGCCTTCTTCATGGCTTCTGAACACGGTCTGGAAGTCGACAGCTTAGAGTCCACTATGACTCTTAAATCCTTCTCATAAGGTAGATTTTCAATAATCACACCTCCCATATGTATCAAAATCTCACATTTTTACATCTTATGTGTAATTCTTTACCTTTACTGACATTAAATTTTATCTGCCACGTATCCGCCCAAACCTGTCTGCTGTCCAAGTCCCTCCTTGAAGATTCAATGGATTTAAGATAATCTGCCAATCCACCTGACTTTGTATCATCTGTAAACTTAACCAGCTTGTTGTTTTATTCCGATCCAAATCATTTAGAGATTTTAAAAATAGCGGCGGCCCCAGCAATGACCACTGCTGGTCACCACTCTTACCATCACCCAATTCTGCTAGGGTTCCTCACACCATCACCCTCTGCTTCCTGTGTCTGAGCCAATGGATGTGAGATGGACATTTAGGACGGTGCTCCCCTCCCAGCGGTGTTTAGTTTGCTTTTTGTACCTATCTGAGATATCCTGTATTTCATTCATCTGACAGAAATAGCTTACAAGTTAACACGCATCTGAGGAGTACCCTCCAGCTCTTTCCAGGTATGTGATACCACCCTAGGTCAAGAGTGGGCACGGCTGCTAACTGTCTGGTCCTCCACAGTGCCTAGAAACCGCCCACTGAGGGCAAATGACTCGCCCCTACAAATTGGCTATAAAGGGCAACCATCAGGAAGGAGACGTCACTTCTTCACGTCAAACAGAGCTAAGGAGCTGCACGTATTTAATAAAGCAGACTAGAGAGCCTGAGTAACAGCAGCCTCTTACTTTACGTGGCAACTATTTTGGTTTCCTTTTTACAACAACATATGTTTGTTTTGTGTTGCGATTCAAAGTAAATGGGAACGCTGGTTTAATACATTAAAAAATTCTTCTTTTGCAAGATTATTAATCCCTCGGACAATGGCAAAGTATATTAAATTCGTGAGGAGGAAACCAAGGAGAGAGAACCACCTGAAAGAGTCTAAGCCACTCTCAAGCTCAGGCTCACAATAAGCCCTCAAACAGACTGAGCTTGACAGGACAGGGGAAGGAATGGAACAGTCAGGACCCCATGATTCAGCATTCACAGTGAAAGTGGGAGCGGAAATGGGAATGATGGGGGACACCCGAAGGGCTTCCGGGTACGCAGCCGGCACTTCCGCCACACGGGGGTGTGTCCGCGGGAGATTGCTGGGAAGCAGATAGATACCATCTGGGTTCATATATAAGGGGCCGCCTCCCTTCATTCAGCGGCGGAAGTCAGGTGGAAGAAGGACGGAGCTGGAGAGATGACTGGAGGCGGCTAGAAAGACATTTAGACTGTGAGGCCTGGACTTTGGGGATCGGTGCTGGAGGCCCTGGGACGGAACTGAACTGCAACTTGTAAATAGTGTGTAAATAAACGTGTGTTGGGTGCAACAAATAGATAGATAGATAGATAGATAGATAGATAGATAGATGTGAAAGACACTATATGATAGATAGATAGATAGATAGATATGACAGGCACTATGTGATAGATTGATAGATAGATAGATGTGAAAGGCACTATATGATAGATAGATAGATATGAAAGGTACTATATTATAAATAGATAGATAGATATATAGATTTGAAAGGCACTATATGATAGATAGATAGATAGATAGATATGACAGGCACTATGTGATAGATTGATAGATAGATAGATGTGAAAGACACTATATGATAGATAGATAGATAGATAGATAGATATGACAGGCACTATGTGATAGATAGATAGATAGATAGATAGATAGATAGATAGATATGAAAGGCATTATATTATAGATAGATAGATAGATGTGAAAGACACTATATGATAGATAGATAGATAGATATGACAGGCACTATGTGATAGATAGATAGATAGATAGACAGATAGATAGATAGATAGATATGAAAGGCACTATATTATAGATAGATAGATAGATATGAAAGGCACTATATGATAGATAGATAGATAGATAGATATGACAGGCACTATGTGATAGATTGATAGATAGATAGATGGATATGAAAGGCACTATATGATAGATAGATAGATATGAAAGGCACTATATGATAGATAGATAGATAGATAGATATGAAAGGCACTATATGATAGATAGATAGATAGATGTGAAAGACACTATATGATAGATAGATAGATAGATATGACAGGCACTATGTGATAGATAGATAGATAGATAGATAGATAGATAGATAGATAGATATGAAAGGTACTATATGAAAGATAGATAGATAGACAGACAGATAGATAGATAGATGTGAAAGGCACTATATAATAGAAAGATAGTAGCCGTCCCCCAAGGCTCCACCCACATAATAGTGAAACTGGGCAGTGAGGAGGCCCCGCACTGCTTTACACTCCTGATGTCACGCGTCCCCCTCCCACGCCACACAGCCACTGTCTCGATTAGCGCGAAGGTATTATTGCTCCTGCCAAGCAAACTCTGCGATGAGAGAAGTTGCAAAATCAGCCGGAATGTTCAAGCAAATTATAGAAAAAAATCAGATCTAAATCCGTTAAGTAGTTCTCTTGTGAAAAGTTGACAGACAGACAGACGTTGGATTATTTATATATAAATCCAACTTCTGTCTTTGCTTGAACATTCCGGTTGATTTTGTGACTTCTCTCATCATGCTAAGAATCAGAGTTCAGTTGCAGTACCGATTTATTCACACAATCTGAGAGAGAGGCCGATGGGAGGAGGAAGTGGGCGGGGCCTTTCTCATTCACTCACCAGCCTCTGTTTGAGTCGCTCTGCCTCTCGCCATGTGTTGGAGCGCACCTCACCTCCTCTTAGCTATCGATGCCTGTTTGTTCAGCAGGCATTATCAACTACAGATTGTTAAGGAGTAACGTTTGACGTTTTTGAGAGAGAGATCAGAGCTCCATGTGTTTTAGAGGGTAGTTGCTGATTGGCACAAATATCACGGCCACGTGCTCTTCACCCCATGCGGGGAGGCTCTCCCATCAGACCTGAACACGATCAGATACAGTGCCAACGTTTGACATTGGAGCATTCCTTCATTCCTCTTGGCCAGAATTACACTTCTTTAATGATTGTTTATTGATTTTAAAAGTTTGCCCCATTTTAATACTACGTGGGCAGAGTCACGGGTGACAGCTAGTGATAATATAAAATCTGAAGTAAGCTGACGTACTGAATTGCCTAATAGCAGTGGGATGAGGTGCGTCTTACCACACCGTGGTGGAATGAGCCTATAGCTAAAAGTACTCCAAGAGAGCACCTCCAGGAAGGGGATTTTTCATGGCGTCACCCAATTTTGCCCACCATCCTCGGTTCCATTGTGTCCAGAGTTGTCCCAGTGATGGAGGAGGCTTTTCCTGATAAGTTTGTTCAGGCACTTTGCTTCTTTTGAGGTCAAGCTGCTTCCCCACAGTGCCCACCACCACAGTGGCTACTATGGACTGGTAGAACATTCCCAGTAGTTTGCTGCCGAGTGTCCATAGCGAGTCCAGTATGCTGTGGCCTTTCTTGTGCAGCGCGCCTGTGTCTGTCAGACCAGTCCGGTTTGTGGTCTATGGGAACCCCCAGGTATTTGTAAGGGCCTGCACTACTTCCACATCCATGATGGTGACTCGTCCCTTGATGTATATAAACGTAACACCACAGTGTGGTGTTGAACGACGCACATTTAAACTCTGATTAATTTTGCATGAATATGAATATAAAATGAAAAAAGAAAAAAATAGTTTCCAGAATTTCAAAAGAAGTGAGGCGCCATGCTGTGCCAGCTGGCTCTTCTCAGACAAGTCCCTGATGTTCGCTGCAATTGGGGGTAACAAGTGAAAGCTCGTTGGGAGAAAAATTCATGCAGCCGCAAGAAAGATTTAATTTATTATATATTTTTTTTAAATGTAAAGGTTATTATTCACACAAATTAGCAAATCACATAGTGGAAGGTAACACTGTGGGGTTCCATTCAGAACGCCCACCGAATTCCTGCAGATATTTAAAAGACTCTGATGTGCTGAAGGCTGATTCGGCTACTTCTTCTCTAATTCTTTCCCAATTTTACACTTTTTAAAACTAATCGTTTAATGTGAAATCATGTTTTCTGGCTTGGCAGCACTCTGAGAAACCACCGGGAAGGAAGGGGAACACATTTATTATGTGAATGTTCTGCGATCCTGAACTGGATACGCCAGTTTGAAGACAGAATGGAAGGAGAATATGGGCCCTGTATACTGAACAGACGGCGCATTCAGAAAGCATTAATAAGAAGAATATCTAGAGCACGTGGAGCTCAAAGTGTTTTACAAGATGAAGAGACAAAAAAGAAAAGTACAGACAGGCGGGTTATGTATGAGATTAGGCTGAATTTGTATGTACGTCAGAACTGGTATATAAATTTAATAAATGCTATTGTTGACCGACTGCAACCAAGTGCTCTGCCAATGAATGATGGAGTTTCACTTCTCTGACCTTTTTATCAGTCAGTCAGTTAAATTCCAACACAGGGTCACGGGGATCTGCTGGAGCCAATCCCAGGCAACACAGGGCACAAGGCAGGAACAAACCCCAGGCAGGGTGCCAGCCCACCGCAGGGCACTCACACACTAGGGACAATTTAGGATCGCCGGTGTACCTAACCTGCACGTCTTTGGACTGTGGGAGGAAATCCACGCAGACACGGGGAGAACATGCAAACTCCACACAGGGAAGCTAACCCAAGTCTCCTTACTGCGAGGCAGCAGTGCTACCCACTGTGCCACCGTGCCACCCACAACAGACTGTGATGGGTTAAATGATGTGGGGATGCAAATTAAAGTGACCCATCCTAGGTTACAATGGATTCATTAAAGTGGGCTCAATAAACAAAAGGGCAATTGGAGAGATGGATTTCGTGAGAGGAAAAAAAAAAAAAAACATGTAAGGAGTGGATTTGGGGAATGAGTGCCACCGGCAAGGAGGAACGAAAACAAAATCAAGGAAAAAGAAGATTTCAGCCCGGGGAAGGAAACACATTTTGAAAGAAGCCCCATGTCCAAGCCTGCAATATTAATTTCTTCTTTATTTATTACTTTACTACTAATCAGTGAGTGGTGTGTAACTGATTAATGGCGGTTTAGACAGAGAGAATGTAGTCCCAGTTTTATGGTCTGTCAAAACTTTCCTGAAAATAGATTTGTTTTAATTTTTTGAAGCCTCTTGAAGTTCCCTGCTCGCAGCTTTGAACGCGTGCTCTGCTAAAACACGTCTCTTCACGTGAGGGTTCGCAGGGCAGAATGACGAAGTCTCATCTGCTATGCTCAAGTCTGAGCCGTTAATATTATAAAGTGTCTTAACATATAAGGTGTATCCCACACGGAGCCAAGATATTTCATATTGATTTATTCTGAGCGAGCGTTAGTGGAATTTGATGAGTGAATGGGAATGGGGCTATAGTGGGAAAAAAAAAAATAATAATTTTATGGCTTGCCACTGGGACTGACGTGTACCTGTCAAAATCTCTTAAATCACCGACCCATATATGAAGGTAACACAGAGTGCTACATAGAGAAGACGGGGATATATTAGGGTTAGGGTTAGAGTTGGGATAGGGGATAATAACCCAAAGATTATTATCTAATGCATGGGTACACAATTCCATTCATAAATTTTAGAGTTAGGGTTAGGGATCTGTCTATCTATCTATCTATCTATCTATCTATCTATCTATCTATCTATCTATCTATCTATCTATCTATCTATCTATCTATCTATCTATCTATCTATCTATTAAATAGTGCCTTTCATATCTATCTATCTATCTATCTACTGTGAAGGATGGCTGGCCATTTATCCCGGCCAATACCCCCAAGCTACCAGGTGGAGCCCTCCTTGCAGCATGGATGTCCCCAGAAGAACAGCAGGGCATCATGGACAATGGAGTTTTTATGCAAAGCCCTGCTGGATGCCGTGGGGGCCACAGGAGGGAGCTGCAGGGAGGACCGAGGGCTTCTTCGTGCCCTGTGACCCAGTGGTTCGGCCATAGGAAGAGCGACGGACTTCCGGCTGAAGAAAAGAACTTTGCCTGACCCGAAGTGATTGAGGATCACATGGACTGGGGATTGAGAACACTTCCGGTCAGGGATTATAAAGGACTGTGGGAGCTCCCAGACGGAGAGCTGAGCTGGGTGGAAGGGTGGCAACGCGTCTGGGAGCTGGAGGATTGTGTATTATTGAATTATTGTGATTTATATGAGTATTGTGGTGGAGAGTGTGCTTGGTGCACTGTGACGACAAAATAAAGTCAACTTGATCTATACTAATAAAAGACAAAGCCCTCACTGACTGACTCACTGACTCATCACTAATTCTCCAACTTCCCGTGTAGGTAGAAGGCTGAAATTTGGTACTTATTTCGGTGGTATGACTGTCGGCCGCCATATTGAACTTTTCAATGGTCTTTGTTACTTATGGGCCCATCTTCAAGAAATTTGGTACGCGGGTTCCCAGCGTTAACTGATTCCTACTTACGTACATATATACGTCCATAGCCTGCAGCTCGTCACCGTGTGAGGTGGCGCTGAGTCCCCATCCCAACGCCTTCCACGTTGTTGGCTGCCTGCCTATATAAGGCCGTCTGTCGCCCGTCTCTACATTCCCTTTCTTGCTTCGGGATTCACGTCTCTCTGCTGATAACTGCAGCCTTTTTATTTAATCCACGGCTTCTCTGCTGTTTTATTGTTCATTTATTACGATTATAGTTATTGTGTAGGTATTTTAGTCTTACTTTACATTGTTCAGGTACCCATTTCCTTTATCATTCCAACCGTACTCCCCATTAACATGTCTATTGAGGTGATCACCATCGATCAAAGAACTCTCACTTACCGAGTGGTTTCCATGCCCGGAGATGGCACCTACCTTTTCCATTCTCTGTGTTACATATTGCACGCCATATTAGGCTCACTCTTGATATCCATTGTGTCTTATGTATTGAATGACTGGACAGGTTCAAGGTGTGGACTGATGACGGTACAGGAGATAATTAGACTACACAGGAGCACTAGAAGAGTCAAATGCTTAAGACCTTCAGCTATGGATCTGCATGTGAGTTGATGGCTGCCGCTGAATTGTTCGGTTGTCGCTTTCAAGTGTACCGAAATGGCCAAATATTTTACACCTTTTGATAACCTCCAATGCCTCTTAGACATCTTAGACTGACAGGCGACGATTTCAGTAGTGGACACTTTGATGTTTATGAATGTTTCAACTCTAAAAAGCTGGATGTGAAGTTATCGATGAAACCGGTTGTGTGCTTACAACGCTTGACAGATGCCGAATGTCACTTCAACACAACACGTCCTACAAATACTGTCGTCATTGAAACAAACCATGAAACTCAAACCGATTATGACAGCAGCAATCCAAGCTGTGAGATTTGAAACAAGATTACTGTTCACATGGCCGACTGTACGTTACATGCTCAAGAGTAAGCTCAGCGCACAGCTTGGTCAGATTACAACCGGAGGGCCGAACTCACAATGTGGCATACAAAGAGATCCTTAACAAATAATTATTGGCATATTTTCCCTCAGTTTAAAAAGGTTTAATTTTCTTCTTAATAAAAATTTTAATGCAGTACTTTGCCGCTAAGTTGGGTATTTTGCTATATATATATATATACAGTAGATATAGATATAGATATAATGTGTGTGTGTATGTGTATATATATAGAAAGAGATATAGATATAGATATATATATAGATATTAGATATATATATATATAGATCAATCAATCAATCAATCAACATTTATTTATATAGCACATATTCATACAAACAAATGTAGCTCAAAGTGCTTTACAAAATGAATAGAAAAATAGAAGACACAATAAAAAATAAACATAAGTCAACATTAATTAACATAGAATAAGTAAGGTCCGATGGCCAGGGTGGACAGAAAAACAAAAAAACTCCAAAGGCTGGAGAAAAAAAATAAAATCTGTAGGGGGTCCAGACCACGAGACCACCCAGTCCCCTCTGGGCAAATATAGATATAGATCTATATACTGTATATATAATGTGTGTATGTATGTATGTGTATATATATATATATCTATGACAGCAACACTCATAACAGTGACAAAACAATTACATTGACAATCATGTTACATTATTTTTAAATGTTTCCTTTTCTTTTTCATAACTTCTTTAACACACTACTTCTCCGCTGCGAAGTGCGGGTATTTTGCTAGTTTTTAATAAATTTGCAAAATCCTCAAGTAAACTTTTTTCATGTTGTCAATATGGGGTGTTGTGTGTAGAATTCTGAGGAAAAAAATGAATTGAATCCATTTTGGAATAAGGCTGTAACATAACAAAATGTGGAGAAAGTGATGCGCTGTGAATACTTTCCGGATGCACTGTATGAAGGGGTTAAAGATATATAAAAGATATGAATGGCACTGTAAAGTAAAGAGATAGACAGACTTTGCAAATCGTTATAGTTATCAAAAAGCACTGAATGATGCCATGCTAGGAATGCCCCTCAGTGGCTGAAGGCTCTGAATGAACCTTAGGGATTGAGAGTGTGAGTGGGCATCACTTTACTTAACACAGCGGCTCCATCTACTTGTGACTGTCACCACGAGATGAAAGGTACAGAATTTAGATGGATGGATGACTAGTGTCACACACGTGTGTTTGGGAGTCAACCAAAGGGGCCAGAAAATGCCAATGCCATGCCAGGCACAGGGGGTGGTGGTGGTTTGTACTGAATCTCTCTCTCTCTTTTCTCTCGACAGACCAGACACAGGACATTCTGCCTGTCCCGGCCCCGAGGACGTCACTTCCACTTGAGTCACCTTATAAACTCGCCATCGTCCCTACCGAGCCAGTAGAACCTTTGCCCAACCAGTCTAACCGTAAGCCCTTTTGCAGCCAGGGAAAGTATACGGGCGGCCGCCCCAAACCTTCATTGTGAGTCCAAGTCTTTTATTATACGCTCAAATATTCCCACATTTTAATCTGTGGCGTCAACTGTGTGTTTATCAGACTACTCACCTCCCTTTTGGTGGTCCCAGCATTGTCTACGGAAAAAGAATTGGCAATGTCAAGTACTTTGATTTCCTTCAAATCCCATGGCTGCATGCGACTTCTAAAGACTTACAGGAAGAAGCCCATGGGGCAGCTCATCAGGAGCATGGAGTTGAACTTGGGATCTCTGTGGATTGGGAATGAGCATCCGTGTGTCGTGAGCCGCGTACTGAATAGAAGAAAAGCCAGCAGGTGAGCGGAACGCATTGA
>NW_024381044.1:0-16799 GCF_016835505.1 Polypterus senegalus | reverse complement strand
AATTAAAATCTATCTATCTATCTATCTATCTATCTATCTATCTATCTATCTATCTATCTATCTATCTATCTATCTATCTATCTATCTATCTATTATTTATATCTATCTATCTATCTATCTATCTATCTATCTATCTATCTCCTTCCTGTTCTTGCTGTCGCTGTGCATGCTGGGTGGTTGTCTCGAGTGTGAGCGAGTGGAACTGGTGGTGGACGCTGAGGTGAGTGTGGTGATTCTTTTTTCTTCTAATTTTCTAGTTTCTTATTTCTATCTTTTCTTTGGTGAAAACAGCTACACTTGTTTTTGTACTGAGTGGCTTAGGCGGCAGCAGCCGCAATGGCTGCTAATCTTGAACGTGAGCCGCCGCCATGGGATTAAACTTATTTCAGAGGAGTTTGTTCCTTTAGAGGCGGGGGTTTTGGCGGTAGGCGAAGTGGTCGGATGTGACAATATTAAGTCAGCTTCACGAATGAGCGGGAATATCGTGGTTTTTTTGAGCTCTGTGGATTTAGTTCCGCAGTGGTTGAGAAGGGGTGGTTATTAATGGCTCCTTTGTACAGGTTTCCCTTTTAGCCGTCCGTCCCGTAGAGTAACAATTTCAAATGCGCCGCCCTTTCTCAAAAATGAAACTATAGCGAAAGAGTTGGAGCGGCAGGCGTCTGGTATCGAAAATTCGGCACATTCCTTTAGGGTTGTAAATCGCCAGATTTAAAACATGTCTTGTCATTTAGAGACAAGTTTTATGGTTTTAAATAGAATGGATGACGAATTAAATGTGGCAATGAAGTTTAGAGTGGACGGTTTCGATTATGTGATTTTCGTCACTTCTAACGAAATGAAATGTTTTGTGCGGGGAGTGAAGCTCATTTAATTAAACAGTGTCCTGAGAGACAGCAAGGGAGCAAGAAAACTGGCCGTACAAACACAGAAATAGAGGGGCAGAAAGTGGAAGATCACGAAATTGTGGCTGATGGCGCAGAGGCGCAAGGTGATAAGAATAAAAATGCTACTAGAGCTGAAGGGCAGGAGAATCAAGTGCCTCCCAGAGATGAGCCGAATGAAGGCGGTAGTGAAACGGTAGATCAAACAGCGGCTGCAGCAGAAAGTGTGTGGGGAGACATTGATATGGACGAGGGAGGCAGCAACGAGACAGAGGAAAAAAGTGAATTTAAACGTCCTGCTCAGAAAAGGCAAGGAGAAAGAGAAGATCGGGCACGAAAGAAAATTGTTTTAAGTCAGGGCTCGGGGGTCGTTGGAGAGGATCCCGCCTATGGTCCTTGTCAGGAGGATTTTCCCGTCTTCGCGGAGACGGCCGATAACGTCTCAAATGCGGGAAGTGTCGGGGAAGAGCATGACGACGGTAATATCTCCGATGGGTCTGCTGCCTCGGAGCCCCAGAGTTAGCCAGGGGGTTACAGCGCTCAAAGTGTTAAAGAGTTTTTGGTGAATACCGCCGGAAAAAGGGGTGGATGACGGCCGAATTTTTCCCTGACATTGACCTCTTTCTATCGTCTGTCCGCGGGTTGCGGCGAGACAAAGCAGCCTCCGCAATGTTTGATGTTAAAGAGCTCGTGAGGCTAAAGAATTTAACAAGTAAACTGAGAAAACAGTCCAATCTAAACACCACCTAATGGCTAAGCCCCTGTTAAATCCACTCCACAGTCTTTGTGGTGGTCCCTGTGTTTTATTGTGTGTTTATCTATATATTCTGTTACCATGGCAAGTGTACACATAGGAACCCTAAATATTAACGGTGGGAGAAGTCCAGATAAGAGTGTCGCATTGTTTGATTTTATCAGACAAAAGACTTGAATGTCACCTTTCTACAAGAAACCCACATTGATGAGCACAATCAGTGGGAGTGGAGCAGGATTGGGGGGGGCATTTTTTTAGTAATGGGACAAATGTTAGTGCACTGGAGTGGCTGTTTTATTTCTTGGGGCTTCAAGTAGAAGTTGCAGTACTGAGGAGCTGGTGAAAGGGAGACTCCTAAAAGTACGGTGAAATTTCATGGCAGTGTCGTCACTTTCATTAATGTGTACCTGAATGAGGGTGAGGAGAGGCTCCACTTCTTTAATAAGTTAGGAGATCTTTTATCTAAGTGTGACCCTGAAGAAGTGGTGGTGTTAGGAGGGGATTTTAATTGTACACTTGATACCAGAATGGACAGAAATAAGGACTGGAACCGCACCCTTGCTCAGCACGAGCTTTAGGTAAAATAATTAAGGACTTTGGGCTGGAAGATGTGTGGAGGGCAAAATGGGGCCTGTCGGCACACCTACACCTGGGGCGGACGAGTGGAAATACGATCTCAATGGCGAGACTCGATCATTTTTATAGTTTTAAGCACCTGTTAGGCTTATTTAAGGTGTGCTCTATTGTGCCTACTGGATTCTCTGATCACAGTTTGGTGTGTTGTACACTTATTTGTAACACTTACAGACCCCGTAGTCCATACTGGCATTTTAACACACTTCTCCTTAAAGATCAGAACTTTAAAGAGTTATTTGTTCATTTCTGGGGAGGCTGGAAGGCTATGAAGAAGGAGTTCACCAGCTTACAACAGTGGTGGGAGGTTGGGAAGAGTCACATCCGGGCCTTGTGTCAGGAGTATACCAGAAATGTCACCCAAGTATTGCGGTCAGAAATGGCAGCTTTAGAAATTAAAATAGCTGAATTTCAACAGCTTCTAGAGAAGGGTCCAAATGAGCAGCTTCAGGCGAGCCTGACTTCTGCTAAACTGGGGTTGGCCCACCTGCTTGAGACCAGAGCTCAGGGGGCTTTAGTGAGGGCCCGCTTTCAACGACTGACTGAGATGGATGCACCAACTCAATACTTTTTTGGTTTAGAGAAAAACTCGCAGAGTAAAATCTTACATTGCATAAGAACACCCGATGGCAGAGAGACACAAGAGCCCAGTGAAATAAGGCAGGTGGTCCGCGAATTTTATGAACTTCTGTTTGCTGCAGATGGTGATGGTGCCAGTGAAGACCAACAGGCCTTTTTGCAGGACTTACCGCAGCTGCCCAACGCAGATGTGGCAGAGCTAAATAGAGAGGTGACCTTTGCAGAACTCACCACAGCCCTGGGACAGCTGAAAACAGGGAAGGTCCCTGGAATCGATGGAATACCAGTGGAGTTTTATAAAGAGTTCTGGGATGTCATCGGCCTGGACTTATTGGAAGTGTTCCGGTGGAGTTTTAAGACCGGCTTGTTACCACAGAGCTGCCGTAGAGCCGTGATCACGCTGCTGCCGAAGAAGGGAGACTTGTGTCTCATTAAGAACTGGCGGCCTGTGTCTCTCTTATGCGCTGATTATAAAGTTCTCTCTAAAGCCTTAGCCAACAGGATGGTCCAAGTTTTAGGGAGAGTGGTGCATCCTGATCAGAATTACTGCCTGGCTGGCAGGTCCATCTTTAATAACATTTTTTTAATTCGGGACATTTTGGCTGCTGCAGAACTGTTTGGTTTTCAGACTGGTCTTATTTTTCTTGACCAGGAAAAAGCTTTTGACAGGGTCAGTCACTCATTTTTATGGAATGCCATGAAGGCGTTTGGGTTTGGGGGGTCTTTTATTAAATATATTCGCTTACTTTATAGTGACATTTCTGGTATCATAAAGGTCAATGGTGGCTTGTGCGCGCCTTTCAGTGTCAGAAGAGGAGTCAGACAGGGCTGTTCTTTGTCCGGCATGTTATATGCTCTGGCGCTGGAGCCTTTCCTGGTGCACCTGAGGAAGGTGCTGACTGGTCTCTCCATCCCCAACTGCAACATGGACCCTGTGAAAGTCACTGCTTATGCAGATGATCTTGCTGTAGTCATCACAAGCCAGAAGGATTTGGCAAATTAACAGAAGGTCTGAGGAATTACAGTAAAGCATCATCGGCTAAAGTGAATTGGAACAAAAGTAGTGCAGTGCTGGTGGGAACTGGACAGGATGTAGTCCTCCTCGACTGGAAGGAGGTCTGCAGTGGACAACTGGAGGCTTCCTGTACCTGGGAGTCCATCTTGAGATGACCACTACATCCAAAAGAACTGGGAGGGTCTGTTGGACAAGGTTACAGCTCGGCTTGCCAAGTGGAAGTGGATACTCCCTCAGTTATCCTATAGAGGACGGATGCTGGTCATTAATAACCTGGTGACCTCCAGCCTGTGGCACAAGTGTATTTGTCTGCAACCTCCACTTTTGCTTGTTCAGCAGATACAGAAGGCGATCATGGATTTCTTTTGGACTGGTACCCATTGGATACAGAAGGGCGTTCTATTTTTACCATTGGATGAAGGCGGACAAGGACTTATTGACATTACCAGCAGGATTGCTGCTTTCCGCCTTCAGACCATTCAAAACTGTTGTATCCTGTTGAGCAGAGCCAGTGGATGAACTTAGCCGTACTCTTCTTTAAACAGGCCAGGCATATGGGACTTGGGAAAAGTTTACTGCTGTGCCACTTGGATAAGATCAAGACTTTACAGGTGCCAGAGTTTTATAAAAGCCTTTAGCAGCATGGCAACTTCTGCGATAAAAAGGACTGTGATGACCTCTCCACATTTTGGGTCCTTCATGAACCACTGTTCTACAATCCTGCTGTTGGCACTGCTACAGGAATTTCTGAAAACTTTATTAATCATTTCATAATACATGGAATAACCACGATAAAGGACATAATTGACTGGGAAAATTACACTTGGAAAAGTGCACAAGTGGTAGCAGTGGAGACAGGAGTGCACTCAGTCCGCTAATGGAGAAGTTTCTGTGGCAGGTACAATCATCAATGGACAGGGAATCCATGACACTCCTGCACGGAATTTTCTTATCACAACTGAAGCCAACTGAAAACGCCTTTTCCAACACTTACTGTGTCTCCGGCTGTTGAACTGAGGGATGGTGAGACTAATGTTTTAGCCTTAAGTTCTCTAGAGGCGTTATCTCTACCTACAGTGCCGGGGAAACAGCTGTACAGGATTTGTGTGAAGGTGAACAACCTGGAGCAGCTGAGGACCGCGACACGACACACCTTGGAGAGACAAGCTTGGAGCCCCTCAGGGACTGAACCCTGCATGGAGGTGCGTTGTACAAGCCGCCATTGGCCAGTAGGGTGGGAGACCTGCAGTGGAGGTTGGTACATGGGATACTAGCGGTGAACTCCTTCTTATCGATTATATGTCCGGGGGTCTCGGATTGCTGCCCTTTTTGTGGTCTGAGGGAAAGTGTCTTTCATGCTTTTATGTATTGTGAGAGCCTCCAGACCTTTTTAGTAAAATTGAAAGAATAGTAGAAGGGCTAGGGTCCCGTTATAATGGCACGGTGTTTGTGTTTGGGGTTAAAATTACTAAACACACCAGAGAAAATATGAACTTAATTAATTTTATTATCGGGCAAGCAAAACTGTCAATATGGAAGACCCAGAAACAAAGATTACTGGGAGTGGAAATGAAAATGTTGTTGTCTTTTTAGAAAAGTATGTGAAAGTAGGATATTAGTGGATTTTAATTTTTATAAGTCCACAAATAATTTAGCAAAGTTTAAGGAAATGTGGTGTGTGAATAATGTGCTTTGTGTATGTGATGAAGATAATTTGCAATTTGTGCTTTGACTTTGGTGTTTCATTCCTTTATAAATTGGGTGGATAAATTGAGAATAAGTGGGATTGGAGGGTGGAAACAATGGGGGGGATTAGATAAATATATACTCCAAGAACAATATGAATATGTAATGGTTTAAAAATGAATATTCATCATTAGGAAGTGTGTACGTGTTTTTGTAAGACTTAAGATTTTTGAGTTTTACTGTGTTTTTTTTGTATTTATTCCTGTGTTTATTTAATAAAGTTTGCTTTTAAAAATAAAAAATATCTATCTATCTATCTATCTATCTATTCTATCTATCTATGCTATCATTAAAATCTATCTATCTATCTATCTATCTATCTATCTATCTATCTATCTATCTATCTATCTATCTATCTATCTATCTATCTATCTATCTATCTATCTATCTATCTATCTAATCCTGTCTACTATTGTAAAATTAATATCTATCTATCTATTGTTGAAGCAGGCAGACACTGCAGGGGCACCCTTAGCCCCAATGAAGGCACTCAGAGACTCAGGATGTAAAGCAGAATTAAGCTTAGTCAGTATAGGCACATTCCAGACTCAACTCAGATGGAACAATGAGCCTCCAGCAATGGGCACCTTTTACTTTCATTACAATTCTTATTATTTAAGCCATTACTCTTCCACATCTGACTTCTAGCATTCCATTGCTCCAGTCCTGCCTCTAATTAATTCCACCAGTAAGTCTTAGTTGAGGGGGTGTCACAAACTCCCCCACTCTGTCCATCTTATCTGTATGATATGGACTATTCTCACTCCCTACTATCTCAGCACTTGCTACTATAATTAACAACCAAAGAGTTCACATTTGCTTCTCTAAGCAAGGGGCCCTTTCTTCAGTTCTCTAGCAGATCTGACCTTTGGCTTATGAAAAACTGGTATTTGTTGACTCATACAAAATAATAAAGTATATGTAGGCATCTCAATGCTTAATATAAAACAATGCTTACTTTCTTATGTGCTTATAATACTGTAACGGCCGACTCACTCTCCTAAACTGGCAAGTACACCACTAAGACCCGTGGCCTGGCAAACTGAGGATGTTAGACCTGACAAGCCATACTTCTTCTAAGTAAACTACCCCCAATTGACAATCACAAATAAGCCAACAAACAAACAGTATGCAAATAATAAAGTGAGTATATATTGATAATTCGCGATGGGCTGGCGCCTGCCCAGGGTTTGTTTCCTGCTTGGCACCCTGTGTTGGCTTGGATAGGCTCCAGCAGACCCCGTGACCCTGTAGTTGGGATATAGTGGGTTGGATAATGGATGGATGGATATATTGATAAAGAAAGAAATGAATAAACTCAAACAATATATATATATAACACCCCAACCAACCCGACATAACATTCAACCCCAAAAGTGTCAGCGGAAAGTAATAAAAAAGAAAAAGGGCAACACAACTTTAATATACAATACAAGCCCTCCCTTGACCCCACACTGAACACGAACTCAATAAAACACACAGAAAGTACGAAGTGCACATAAAAGTTCAGAACATTTAATAGGAAATGGATAATGTTTGTTAACCTGGTTCAGCTGGAAAAATAATCCTACAGAAAGTACACACCGATGAAAACGCTGGCTTGCTCCTCTCCCCAAACAACAAGAAACAGTCTCACTGTGCTTATCCTCTGTATGTGGGGTGATCCAGAACCCCGGGGTTTTGCAGTGCAAAGCTGTTGTTGTCGGGCATTGAAAGTGGCAGGTAGGCAAAGGTGTGAATGATCTGAATCTGTGTTTTCTCCTGTCTTTGTAGCGGAATGGCGGTTTAGTAGAACAAGATTCTTTGTGTCCTTCCATTTAAATAGCAAATGATCGGATGCAGGTGATGGAATTGACAGGACCAATTACCGTGCAGGGCCACGGTTCCACAGTGTTATCCTTCCCCCCATTGTTTCCAGAGGAGCATATTTACATACACACAGACCATGTACACAGGACAACGATAGGAAAGATGGGGCCGCAGTACAAAATACATTTATGATGGCATTAATCATGTAGCACCGCTACAATACTTTTCTAGTATGTGTAATTTACCAATTCAAAGAATACAATTTTCTATAAAGCATCCCTATAGCCCGATGCTGCCATCATCCTGCTTCACCACAGGTGATAAAGAAGTGTCTGGTCTTCACCAGACATAGTTCTTGGAGTTTTATCCAGATATTTCAATTTTTGACTCATCAGATCAGAGAATCTCTTTCTAAGGCTCTCAGAGTCTCCAAATGCCATTTGGCAAACTCCAAGCGGGTGTTAGCCACTCTACAATAAACGCCAGATTGATTAAACACTGCAGAGATAGTCATCCTTCTGCCCAGTTCCACCAGCTCATCAGAGGACCTTTCAAGATCTGCTAGAGTGATCATTGAGTTCCTGGGCACCTCCCTGACCAAGGCCCATCTTGCCGAGTTACTCCGTTTGGCTGGATGGTCAAATCTGTAGAAGACTCCTGATGGTTCCAAACATCTTCCATATTCCATATCACAGTTACTGAGGCTGCTGTGCTCCTGGAAACACTCAAAGCTTTTGAAATGATTTTCCCTGATCTGTGCCTTACCACGCTTTGATTGTGGAGGTCAACAGTACAGAGAGTTCTTTGGACTTCTTGGCTTGGGTTTTGTCCTGGCAGGTAGTGTGAATCGTGGACCTTATATAACCCAAGAATGCACCATTCTAAATGATGTCCAATCAATTAAATTTGCCACCGGTGGACCCCAATCAAGTTCTAGAAACATCTCAAGGAACATCTCAAGGAGAATCGAAGCAAACAAGAGCACAATTTTGAGTGCCGCAACAAAGGGGTCAGTACTAAAGAAAGGAGAGATTTCAGGTTTTATTTTTTGTATAGATTTGAAAACCTTTCTGAAAACCTGTCTTCACTTTGTCATTATGGGTTATTAAGTGTAGAATAATGGGCAAAAATGTCAAACGTATCCATTTAAAATTAAATCTACAACATAATAAAGTGTGCAGCAAGTGAAGGGTCTAAATGCTTACTAAATCCACCGCACATCCTTACATTTCCTTCCAAGAACAAAAAGAAAAATCTTTTTTTTTGTATTGAAAGTAAATTTCTTTCACTTATTCAAAAAGCATGCATACAAGGCCAAAAATGAATGTCTCAGGAAATGCATCTCATCTGCTTTGACAGAAGAAAATATTCAAAGAGCAAGTGGAGGGGGTTGCAGTTTTAGCAAAATGAACACAGTATTAAATATTGAAAAGTACGCTAGAAAGCATTTTAACTTTGATGTATGCCAAGGGTATTATCAATAGAAAAGAGGATATTTTAATTTGTTTTATTGCTTCACTTCCAAAAACACTGTACGTGTTAAAGTTTCTAATGGGTTTTGGGGATGTCAGAGCGAGGGGATTATGGGACTCTTCCTATCCAATCAGTTCTTGTTTCATTTAACAACTTTAATGCTAAACATTTGTAGACTATTGTGCCGATGGTAGGCTTTTACAATTGCTGTATACATACTGTTACTGTTTTCAGAGACTGTATATCATTTCTGCTAATTACACATACAGCAATGAACATAACATTAAAAAGTAATTACCTAGCAATTATAATTTAATTACATTTTAATGTCATTCCCATTACTTATGTGCTGTTTCTTCCTGTCACAATGTTGAAGCAACTAATTCATCACAGTTTCTGCCAGGGCTACGATGAGATTAATCAGATGCTTTGGAAAGCCAGCAGCTCAAACTGCAACCATTTTATGAGAAAGGTGTGAATTAGATGTATTAATAGAGCAAGAATACAGGCAACTGATAAAAATAGGACTTCCTAAAGAAAGAGCGTATTTTGAATTCGACATATTTTACAATGAAAAATTATTCCTGAAAAATTCTTGCATTACTTAAAATGCCCTACATTAGGATAATACACAGATTTAAAAAAAATATATATAATGAATTTATTGAAATCAAATAACATTCCATACATGCAAGTCAAGTTTTACAAAACTAGGTTTGAAACAAAGATTTTTACATATATACTCTATCTACAGGTGGGCACAGTAACGCAATGATTGTCTGTGCGGGGTTGCTTTTAATCATTTTGTTATTGATGTCAAAAAATAATTAATAAGGCAACAAAAAAAAATTTTCATAATGAGATTTTTTTAGAAATTCCCCAAAAAAACCCAGTCTGTGAGGGGTTTACAAATTCTGCCATTTGCAGGACAATCTTGTTGATTAGGATGAATGAGGTTATTGGCTGAATGGCTCATTCTCATCATAGTTGTTTAATTTTCTGATGCAGGCTTTTTTTAATTTTCTTTTCAGTCTTTTTACCCAGGGCAGGGTCATCTTAACAACATCATGTAGCAAACAGCCCCGGGTAAAGTAGTAGCCTGGGACCCCTGTCTTGATAGCAAAACAGAAACATACATAAGTATCAGAAACATTGTGAGCCCCTATGCTCCTGGGGCTCTGGCTAGTGCCATTGTGCCCTTACGTTAAGACAGCCCTGACCCAAGGATATGCTGTAAATGATTAACTATACGTGTATACATGGATGTTCAGAATAATGGAATGAGACTCCATCCAAGATTTTATTCCTGTCATGCTATCAATGCTACTGTGAAAAGTTCAGTTTCCATCACCATGAATTGGGCATAACTGGTATAGATAGATAGATAGATAGATAGATAGATATTTTATTTTAGCATAATAGACAGGATAGATAGATAGATTGATTGATTAAAACTTTATTTATTGATTCCCAGGCAGAAATGTGTCTTTTTACAGAAGCTCTTTAAATAAATCAATCAATGAATAGATGAATAAATATATATACACATACAGTATGGTCTTAACACATACCAAAATGATGAAAAGAAACGAATCTGCTGCTTTGACAGTCCCAATCCCGGTGAGGTTTTACAGGCGTGTTTCTGTTGGTATAAAGGATCCCCAGTTGTCTTTCTTGACACACTTATGCAGAACAATTCGTTGGCTGAAAATCCTCGGTGTTGATGTTTCAGACCGAGGATGTGCAGCATTGTTCATACCAACACTCAGTTTTGTTTTAATTCTCTCTTTCACTATGACCTCCAGGATGTCCATAATGCATCCCATAACTGTGTTTGGCCATTTAATTAGCTTGTTGATTCAGTGGGTATCTCTGTGTTACCAGCCCAGCAGACCACAGTATAGAAAATCACACTGGCCATTACAGACTTGTTGAAAATACAAAGGATGTTACTTCTCACATTAAAAGAACACAGACTTCTAAGGAAAAAAGGGCCAGGTCTTCTCTATCTTATATATATATTATGTATTGCCTTTGTGTTACTTGACCTGTTCAACCGGTCAATAAGTATCTCCCCTCAACATCCACTCCCTGAATAGTGACAGAACATGGAGGCTCTTTGGTGTGGCGAAAGTCAACAAACAATTCTGTCTGCACCCGGAAACAAAGTTCTTCATCTGACTCCTCTCCTCTGTCTCATCCCCCTTATCGATACACCCCATAAGTGCAGAATCATCTGAGAATTTCAGCAAGTGATATACACTGCTGTTATATTTGGGAGGTGATTAGGAACTTAATAATCACTCTAACAGAGCCTGAGAAGTTGTTTGCTAAGATGGGAGAACCACTCAAAAGGATGACCATCTCAGCAGCACTCCTTCAGTCAGGCGTATATGACAGCCTGCCTGGAGTTTACCAAATGGCATTTAAAGGATTCTGAGCACATGAGGAAGATGGTTCTCTCAAGAAATGAATTCTTTGGGAAGAACTCCAAGCACTATGTCTGATTAAGATCAGTAACTGCTCATCACCTACCTAATCCCATTTGTAAGGTGTAGCATGGTGGTAGCAACGCCATGCTATGGAGGTGTGTTTCAACAACAGGAAAACTGGTCAGAATTGAGGGAAGGATGAATGCAGCTAAATTCAGAGAGGTTCTTGAAGAAAACCTGCTCTAGTGTGCATGTAACCTCAGACTGGGGCGATGGCTCACCTTTCAGGATGACAATGGCCTGAAGTGTACAATCAAGACAACGCTGCAGCAGCTTTGGGAAAAGTCTCTGATTGTCCTTTGGTGGCCCCACCACAGACCAGACTTAAATTCAATGGACCATCTGTGGAGAGACCTGAAGATGGAAGTTTACAGATGTTTTCCATTCCAGTCTAATGGACCTTGAGAAGATCAGCCAGGAAGAATGGAAGAAACTGTGCAAATCCAGGTCTGCAAAGCTTACACAAGAAGACTTAAAGCAGTAAACACTGCCAAAGGCGCTTCTACAAAGTAATTTAATTAAGGGTTGGAATCCCTATATGAATTCTGTTTTAAATTTTAATAAATTTCATGAAATCATGTTTTCTCATTGTCATTATAGGGTATTAGGTATAGATTGGTGGGCAAAATGGCAATGCGTCCATTTAAAATTAAATCTACAACACAAGAAAGTGTTTAGAAAGTTAAAGGGTCTAAATCCTTTCTGACTCCACTGTATATCAGAGAAAGAGAGTTAAAAAAATACAACACGTGAAAAGTGTTGATATTTCAGAACAAAATTCCCATTTAATTAACCTCTAACTAAATAGAAAAAACAAAGAAAATCTGGTGCTGCTATCCAAACTGCCAGCTGACGGCAAAGTGTTTGAGGCTGTGAGTCCTGGAGACTGGAATGGGCCTGGCTGGAGAGGAGACAGAGGAGATCCTCTTGGTGGTCGTCTTTGTGACTGCTGGGAAAATGGACACAACGTTAAGTACCGGTGCAAGCCCTTACTCCTTCCTCTTTGTTACATTTAAATACGCATCCATAAGGCCCATGATATTCTTTTGCATGTGACACAGTGTTATGGTGCGGGTCTCCCTCTTTTCATTTGGGAGCCTCTTGAACCAGACACCGCCGATAGTCATGACCGGGATGAGCTGTACAAATGAGGACATCTCATGAAGCAAGAGGAAGGTGCAAAGTGTTCAGTGCTTTTATTAAAAACAATCCAAAACAGTGTCCAAATAATTAGTGCAGTGCTTCCTCCATTCGTAAAACAGTGAAAGACCTGGGGCCTCATGTATACGCGCGCGTAGAACTCGCACTATAACATGGCGTAAGCAAAAAAGCGAAATGTGCTTACACACAGAAAAATCCAGATGCAGGAATCTGTGCGCATCTAACTTCCACGCTCTTCCGCTACATAAATCCCGATCAGCGTGAAAACTCACGCCGGCACGCGATTATGTAACGCCCCAAATCCTCCCAGAATTACGCCTATTTGAATATGCAAATCAATATAAATAAGCCCTTAAGCGCAGCCTTCTGTGAAAAGACAATGGGAAAAGCACGGGGAAAATATAAGAATTTCAGCGAATACCAAGTGGAGGCAAAGGAAAAACATACTATTTGTTCAAATAAACCGTGGTATAATCAACAAAAGGAAGTTGATCGAGTGACATAGCGTGTTGGAGAAACTTGAAAGCTCACATTCACAAAATCGCACAGTGCCGGAAATAAAAAAGAAGTCACATATTAAAGTTGCCGTGAAAAGAAAGTTGTAAGCCTACTGTCTGAGTGTCATATGAAAGTTTATTAGGGTACAGAGAAAAAAGGCACACGGTGGGGAAAAAGCACGAAATGTCAACTTCAATCTCGACATTTCCACTTTAATCACATAGTTTATTTTGTCATTTAGTAGAACATTATAAACTTCATCTTAAAATCGTTTAATTAACCAGTTTCTCAAATCACATCGTAATTAAAGTAGCACGTTAAATGCTTTGTTTTGTATTTGATCTTCTACTCGTATGTGCTCTATGTGTGTGAATCACTACTTGCTTCTTAAACTGGCTCTCTTCCACCAACTGGACACAGAGTCCATTACATTCGTGATATTACAGCTCTCTGAATAACTAAAATACTGAGATGTATACGTGATGTCATTTTCATGATGATAGGAGTTAAAGCACATTATTAAACATGTGTTTCACTTGGATGAAATAATTTATTGTCGAAATTTGTCGCATGCTTTTAGCTGTGTTGTTATTTTCTCTTTCTGTTTTATATTCAATATATACTGTATTGGCGTAGCCGTCACTGCAGTCAGTGCTTTTCTTTCCCCAAGTAACTGATCGCCACACAATCAGCTCTGTAATAGGACGTTAAGCCATCTGTAAGCTTAGCCGATTCTTCAAAACGCGTTTAAAGAACATTGAAATATCTTCGTAGTACATGTTTAATTATTCTATCCTTCACGACACTCCCAGTGAAGAATATAGATTATTTAAATGAAGTTAAAGTTTTATGTGTATAATTTAACAAACATATTTTGCTGCATTTCACCTTAAAATGATATCGTCATCATATGTATAAATACGCTGGCTTTATAAAGTGGCCCAGTTTGTGAGATATTATAACTGTAGTGCAAGTTTACAGTGGGGTGATTGTACTTATAAGTACAAACCGTTCTACAAGGAGCACTTGATTGAGTGCATTTAAAGTTCTTGGGATTAAACTGTTTCTGAACCGCGAGGTCCGTACAGGAAAGGCTTTAAAAGCGCTTTTGCGTGGCTGAGACAGCGTGTCCTTAAAGCTGTATACCGATAATTCTCTTTCCGATCAGCTGCTGCTGTGATTCACACTCAGATACAGTGATATAAATACTCCGAGTGGTGCAGTGAGAGAAATATGGAAAAAGATGATCCGCTGTGGCAACTCCTAACGGGAGGAGCTGAAGAAAGAAGAAGAAGAAGAAGAAGAAGAAGAAGAAGAAGTGAGAGCAGTTATGGTATTTGGAATACTATGGCTGTTCCCTGGACCATTATATTGTTACGAAGTTAATTACAATCAGATACATTACACTAATAAACAATATGCGGTTAGTTTCTGTGTATTTATAAAGCCGCGTCATGAAAATAATGAGTAATCACACAGGAACAGTAGTATTGCTTTGACGCTGGGTGCCGCCAGTTTGCAAAACCGAGCGGAGAACTTGCGTCGACAAGGCATGAGGTACCGTGGAAAAGTCGTGGCTTTACGCCAAGTGTAGGTTTTATACATCGCGATTTGAACGTGGAAAAGTTCTTACGCAACATTTCTGTGCATACGCACCGTTTATACATGAGGCCCCTGGTGATTAACACTAGAATTACCAGAGCCTACGAAAAACTCGTAGATCCGCCCACCTTAAATCCGTTTGCACCCTCTCCGTCAGCGTCTTTTGTCCTGTAAATGTGCCGATAAAGACAAGCAGCAAGCAGCCTGCTATTCCATACCCCCACAGCTGCAGAAAGTTCACAAAGTTCTCCCAGCTTGTGCCTTGTTTGATTATCTGGGAGTGAAGTGCTGGAGTTTTAGAGTGGAAATAATAGATCTTTATTTAGAACACATGCATTTCATGTGTGTTCCATTTCTACAATAATCTGTGTAAACACAATTCTAGTGTTAAAGGCTAAAATCGAGAATAAAAACCAACAGTCATTGGGTCAAACGAGCAGAGCACAACTCCTTCCTAGTCTCCGCAGCTCACCCATTGCTTGCTCAGCTGGTGGAGCCATCAGCAGCCGTGGTCCCTCTCAGTCCCTGTGTCACCAGAACAGGTCGGTTGTCCTCCCGTCATCCTTCTCGTTCACAAAGTCATCCCTCAGATCCATGGCGAGGACGCTACCTTAATTGCACCCACTCCTCTGACCAATCAGGGGGGCCGATCCATCCCTAGAGTGCCAATCCTTAGCTCCATCGTAGGGCCTCCGACCGTGCTTCCTTTTCCTTCAATAGCTGCCTGTCTCTCTCTCTCTCTCTGTCTCTGTCTGCCCCCAATACTGCACTCTTGCTCTCCCTGCATTTCTCTCTTTCCAATCTTTTTTTCTTTTCCTCCTCACAGTCACACTTCCCCTCTGAAACTAGGAGGGATGTGGCATAGATGTGCCGATTATCAGCTCCAATTAGGGTCACGGATGATCCTACACCTGTGCACTAAGTGTAGAACCGCCCGCTCTCACATAGCGCCCAGGAACCCCTCCAACCAAGACACAAGTGCATCAATTATTTATTTAAAATGCCAAACAGCTGCAGACCTCACTTTTCCACACACAGCTTCCCCTTAGCTTGAACACTGCGGATGGAACAATTTTGGTCATAAGGTTGTAAACTCAAGGGAGAGGAGAGTCTGAGTTGCTGTGGAGAGCACCCATCTGGTGCTCCACCAAGAATGTACAATGTTATAGGTCAAGGAAACACTGGTTGGCACAAACATTCATTTCTGTATGGGCTGCCATCCACTGTAGTGCTCACCTCCAGTCCTATTACAGACTCATCAGTGTGGAGGATAAATGAAGAGAAGAAATTAGGGGTCACGAAGCTGGTGAGGAATGTAAAGACCTTCTTAAGGTGCTTTCAAAGACTATACCACAGAGTTTAGTGCAATCACTTTTGTTCGATTTGGAAAACCAGGGCACAGAACTTTGAAAGTCCACGAGACCTACTATACTGTATATTCAAAGTTGCCATATTTTCCCTTTCTTCATGTAGGTTTTCCCTGGAAAGTCACCATTTGTTTTATACAACAACAATATTTATTTATATAGCACATTTTCATACAAACAGTAGCTCAAAGTGCTTTACATAATAAAGAATAGAAAAATAAAAGGCATAATAAGAAAAACAAAATAAATCAACATTAATTAACATCGAAGAAGAGTAAGGTTCAATGGCCAGGGGGGACAGAAAAAACAGAAAAACTCCAGACGGCTGGAGAAAAAATAAAATCTGTAGGGATTCCAGACCATGAGACTGCCCAGTCCCCTCTGGGCATTCTACCTAACATAAAATGAAACAGTCCTCTTTGGATTTAGGGTTCTCACGGAAGGGCTTGATGATGATGATGGTCACGTAGACTTCTGCCTTTTAATCCATCCATCATTGTTGGAGCATCATGAAGCTTTGAGTAGGTGGAGGTGGAGCAGGCCACCACCCACAAAGAAACCGGAAAAGAAAAACAGAAAAGAGAGTAGGGGTCAGTACCGATTTTAGAGCCACCATGAGTAGTTATTATGAGGAAATTGAACATACAGAGTATCAGGAGTTAAGTTAAATTAAGTTAAATTTAAGTTATAGAAAGGCCATGTTAAAGTAATGTGTTTTCAGCAGTGTTTTAAACTGCTCTACTATATCAGCCTGGCGAATTCCTTTTAGTGAAAAGCTAATCCCCACAT
>NW_024381043.1:0-6360 GCF_016835505.1 Polypterus senegalus | reverse complement strand
AACACCCTTCAAGTCCCTTTAATAGATGGTATAATACGTAAGTGTATGTGTGATTCTAAACAGAAATAAATTAATAAAAGTACAAAATACAAATGGAATACATAGAACATAACTAATTAAATGTCAACTGAACATTAATATAGTATTCAAGAAGAGCAATGTTAAAATAAACCTCACTTTAGATTGTTAATCAAACCAGTAGGGGACTATTAACCAGACTTAAAGGTACAGCTAATACCAAGACAGCTTTCGTATAAAACAAACTTACATTTAATACTGAGAAATCAACATTTAATGTGTTGGAGTAAGAAAGACAGGATTCTCCTTAAAGGTCAACAGTGCACAAATTTAACGATAGTTCATTCATAAACAGCAATCATAGCATAATAGCTTTGTATATTTGCACAAAACATTAATATAAGTGAAATTAGCTAAGCTTATTGTTACATTAAACTGCAAAAGAAAACAATTTTACTTTTGTCAATAACACACAAACACAGTTTCAAAGGTACGCAACAAGATAACTTGAAAAACAAAACAGGGAGACTGTGAGCATGTTACAACAGGAAAAAACGCTTGCATGCTAATAGTTTGTGGGGCCGGGCCTTCTTAGGTTCAGCATAAAAGCAGGGAATTTTGTACAATATCTATACATATAACTGACATATATACCAAATATACAAATCAAGTATAAAAATACCTATAACCTAAATAGAAAATATATCTAGCAAAAAGGACTTTGTGGGAGGGGGCATATGGAGACGTTAAAAATGCAGACTATAAATTAAGGACTATAGGAAACAGGCAGAACGGGCAGGTAAGTAGTTAAACATCTTTTTATAATACGCTATCGGGGCCCATCCTTTTGTCTGTTCCCGGGATTTTAAATCACCAGTCGCAAAACCTATGAACTATTGCCCTGAAATTTGACACATATACTACGCGACGCCTACTATCCGCTTTGGATAATTGATTCAAGGTTTTTCCCCTTTTATTTATTTTTTTATTTTATTGTAAAATCAACTCGCAGCAGCCATCAGGGCAGGTGTGTTCCGATGCTTAGGCCGTTTCATATTCTCTACCACTTTCGGCTGCATTTCAACAACAAAAAAATTTTTATTTATATGCACATTTTCATACAAACAGTAGCTTCAAAAGTGCTTTTACATATTAAAAGAATAGAAAATGAAAGACAAATTTATAAAATAAAATAAATCAACAAATTAATTAACACTTCCCATCTCTTCATATCTTAAATCATTCTTGGGGGAGATTAATAATAATGCCAGCTTAAGTGAAAATTAAGAAAAAACGACAAGTAATTGTAACACAAACACGACTCTAATTAATTTTGACGAAAAAAATACCCTTTTAAAAGAAGAGAAGAAGAAGGTAGCTGGGGTGGAAAATGAAGAGCTGCTCAGGAGCAGCAAGCACATCAACCTCTGAGCAAACTAATCTAAACATACAGAGAAAGAGTGAAAACTATGAATCCCTGTAAAGGTGTTAAACTGCACATTATCGAATGTGCCGCTACTGGTGTATTATATGGCACTTTTAATGCAGTTAAACTATGCAAATAGAAAAACAAAAAAGATGCATTGAGTTGAGAGATTTAAAAACGACTCACTTAGATGGATTAAACCCACAATCCCTGGCTTAAGGGGCCCAATGTCTTATCAATTGGTATTCTAGTCGTATGTCACCTACAGTAAGATGTATTGTTTTTTGTATCTACTACAGGCTTTTATTAATCTTTAAGTAAATACATTATAGGGCCATGGCATCTTGGAATTTAAAAAGATACTGATCTTAATTCTTTACATGCTGTTTGAAGCAAGGTATTCATAATCACCCCTTTGATGAGAGTCCCTACAACATTCTGAACCTCCGACAACAGGCTATGAAACTGCTGGGAAATCCAGATGCTCCCACAATTTTTTTTATTGTAATCCATCCAGCATTTCCTAGACCTCTCCATATGTCCATAGTCTCCTTCTTACTAATTGCTTTAAGCTACCACCCGCTGATTCCGTTCAGTCCAGAGCGCAGCCCCACCTCCAAGGTTTACCCAGATTGTCAAACTCCCCTTTTCTTGAACTAGAGGTCTACACTTCCATCAGATCTCATTCTACAACCACTGATTTCACACTGCTCCGGATTCCATGCTGGGTCATTCCTGTTAAACCAAATTTCACATTCACAGCTTCTAGTCGTAGGGGATGTCAGATCTGTCCCGATGTTATACTACATGTTTTTTATGTCACTGTATCTGGACAATGCTGTTATGAGTTTTATTCACATGTGCATGTTAACTGTGGCACACAGGGCTCAGAGTTAGAATTGCTGGACCAAGCATTGATTAGATAGCCAAAGACAACTGGAGGCTTGTATAGTCAGCTTAAACAAGGTTAGGTATTTCGTCCTCTATCAGCACAAATCTTCTTTCCTTACTGGGTGAATGAGAATCAGCATGGAACAAGATATTTCTGTATTTTGTGGAGAGGAATTCAGCCTTGTTTGGAGACAGAGAAGACAGCAAATGAAGCAAGAATTATAAAAGGTCTGACAGTGGCCAGACCTTCGAGGCTGTGTCGAAAAAGGTGTTGGAAAACCTCCCAGCGTAGGGGGCGGAGAAAATGGCTGACTGTGTTGATCCAGATTCCCCCCTGGGTAAAAGTCTGTCCATATGCCTCCCCGCCTGTAAATCAAGTGAAAACGCCAGTAAATGTAAGCAAAAGATATTTTGTCTCATGTGATTCTTGTACCGTAATCACTAGGGAGTGGATATCGCCCTTTTCTGGTATATTATGATATTGTTTAATTATTTAACACTAGAATTACCAGAGCCTACTAAAACCTCGTAATTCCGGCCCCACCTAAATCGCTTCTTAAATCCTTCACACCTCTCCCCAACGCCTTTGTTCTCTAAATGTGCTGATAAAGAGAGCTTGAGCAGCCGGGCTATTCCATCCCCCACCAATTTAGAACGGCACGTAATCTTCTCTCAGCTCATGCCTTGATTGAGTATCTGGGAGTGAAGTGGAGTTTTAGAGTGGAAATAATAGATCGTTATTTGAAAACACGATTTCATGTCTGTTCCGTTTCTACAGTAATCTGTGTAAACACATTGTTAAAACAGAAACTTTTTATATTCTAGTAGTAGTGACAAAATGTAGGTATAAACTATATAATGTATGAAGCCTGAAGTCCAAATAGCAAAGAAACATTTTCACAAGAATAACACAATTCGCTTTTATTCAAAAATATAACTGCAGAAACAAAAGCCGCTTAACATGCTTACATTGACACCAGTTTATTGTAACTTCCTCCGTGGTTCAATAGACTCAGCCCCGCTTGGGAATCAAAAGGTCACGAAGTTCATCCTGTGCCCCTCTGTTTTGAGAAGTAAACTGCTTTAGTCTTACTGTTTTAGAATAAAAGCATACATTTGATTTCTGTCTGTAACAGCCGTGCAATTTATGATCCTTGTAAAGGTTAGCTTTTTTTTTTAATTCATTTTCATTCTCTCAGTCGCTTCAGAATCAATCCATACAACCCCATCTGACACGGTGTTTTCACTAAAGACGCCATATAGCTCTGCAGTGTACCACGATGCATACTAACGCCAAACCCCCCTCCCATCCCCGAAGTTCTGACACACAAACGCTGGCTAAGCTGCCTTCTTCGTATCTCACCGTCACTTGCTTTTTTTTTTTATTCAGTTTTATTGAGTGTTCCTGCCAGTCCCCGCATGTTGCTTTTATGCTGTTTCTTTTGTACCCAGGACATGCAGAGGAAAGAATGGTAAAGACCAGTAATTCGGCGCTTATATGCAATCATCAGACACTCCCATCTGCCCGGGTCGCTCAAAACACAGGAACATATATTGGTGTAAAAGTATAACAAAAGTGCACTTTTTCCATCGCCTTTTCCTGTAAGAAGCAATGTACACACTTCTCTATGCTGTGGTTTCTATTACACACCTAAAGAAAGAGACAATACATGTGAAAATATCATCGCACTAATGCAATATTATTTGAAAACTAACAGCGCCAGATCGGGTGTGAATTTATGCAGGAACTGGAAATTCTCTGATGCGGACCTTCCCCAGGAAGAAAGTACAGTGCCAGGTGCTCATTCAGTGTAATAGAAACCATAGCACAGAGAGGTGTGTACACGCAACAAGTACACGCGGTCGTAAAATGTAGGAAGGACGGTCCTTGGGGGGCGGGAACTGTTAATATTTGAATGTGATGATTTTATATAGCACGGAATGAAAATCAGCACTTCTAGCATTGCACCATGTAAGCTGTCGATCAATTGCCTACTGTAACTTGCTTTTTCTTTTTCGTTATACAGGTAGTCTTGAATAAAAGTGCACTTGTTTTGTTTTTGAAATGAAGTGTCTGCGCACTTTTCGTGGCATTACACGCAGTATTTTTGAGATGCCCATTTGAGCATGCTCAAACACAGGAACATAAGTTGGTGTAAAAGTATAACAAAACAACGGGCAGATGGGGAGTGTCTGCTGATTGCATATACTCGAACTTACTGTTTCTTTACTATTCTTCCTCTGCATGCCCTGGAGTACAAAAGAAACAGAATACAGACGCTATAGCTCTGCTGTACCCGATGCATACTAACCTCCCGTTCTGACACACGGGACGCTGGTTTAAGCTGCCTTCGATCTCACCGCCACTTGATTTTATTTTTATTCAGTTTTATTGAGTGTTCCTGCCAGTCCCCGCATGTTGCTGTATGCTGGATATTTTCACATGTATTGTCTCTTTCTTTCAGGTGTGTAATAGAAACCACAGTATAGAGAGAAGTGTACATTGCTTCTTACAGAAAAGAGCATGGAAAAGTGCACTTGAATAAAGTGCACTTTGTTATATTTTTACACCAATATATGTTCCTGTGTTTGAACGACACGGCAGATGGGGAGTGTCTGATGATTGCATATAGCTCGGTTCTGTCTTTACCATTCTTCCTCTGCATGTCCTGAGTAAAAAGAAACCGCTACAGCAAATAGCGGGACTGGCAGGGAAAACTAATAAAAAATGAATAAAAGAAAAGCAAGTGACGTGAGATACTTAAGAAGGCAGCTTCGCCAGTGTTTTGTGTCAGAACTCGGGGTGGGTGGGGGTTTGGCTAGTATGCATCGGGGTACACTGCAGAGCTATAGCGGCTCTTTAGTGAAAACAGCGTCGATGGGGTTGTATGGATTGATTCTGAACGCGACTGAGAGAATGAAAAGTAATAAAAAAGCTAACTTACAGGATCATAAATTCAACCGCTGTTAGCAGCAGAAATCAAATGTATGCTTTTATTCTAAAACAGTAAGACTAAGAGCAGTTTACTTTTCAAAACGGAGGGGCACAGGATCAACTCGGACTTTTGATTCCTAAGCTGGGCTGAGTCTATTGAACCACTGAAGAAGCTTAAATAAACTGGTGTCAAGTCACATGTTAAGCGGCTTTTGTTTCTGCAGTTATATTTTTGAATAAAAGCAATTGAGTTATTCTTGTGAAAATGTCTTTGCTATTTGGACTTCAGGCTTCATACATTATATAGTTTATGCCTACATTTTGTCATCTACTACTAGAATATAAAAAGTCTTGTTTTAACAATGTGTTACACAGATTACTGTAGAAACGGAACAGACATGAAATGCTGTTTCCAAATAACGATCCATGATTTCACATTAAACTCCACTTCACTCCAGATACCAATCAAGGCATGAGCTGAGAGAAGTTCTGCACGCTCTAAATTGGTGGGATGGAATAGCCGCTGCTCCAAGCTTCTTTATCAGCACATTTAGAAGACAAAGGGCGCCATGGAGAGGTGTGAAGGGATTTAAGAAGCAGTTTAAGGTGGGACGGGAAATTACAGTTTTTCAGAGGCTCTGGTAATTCTAGTGTTAATAAGCCACAATATTAAAAGAACACATTTCCAAGAGAGTAATGCCTCTGCAGGAAACATAATGGCGTAGTCGGCAGGATTGTGGCTACTAATAATTATATATTAATTATAATATTTTATATATATATTAAAATATGCTTATACTGATGAATGGGAGGCTCGGTAATAATATTTGGGATATATTTCGAGGTCGCAGACACGTCATGGACTCCCAGCCAGAATTAAAATTGCTTAACATGCCTGCACAATGGATTTAATTTCCCATCAAAAGACAAGAGCGGATTGTCAAACCCGCACATGCATGAGGTTGAAAGAAAGCCCACATCTGTCGGCGAATAGAGCGCCGTTACCTTGGTTAGCGGTGAACTTTAAGTTTTTTTCCAAAAAATAAAAAGGAAAAAATAAATAAAAAAAGGGGGAAAAATGTGGCCCGGC
>NW_024381042.1:0-7009 GCF_016835505.1 Polypterus senegalus | reverse complement strand
TGATTGTAACAATACATAAAAATTCAAACAAGACTTCATATGGTCACTTATCTGACACTACTGAAGAATTAACACTGTTAAGATGAATAGATTCAATTCCAATAACCTCGCATTATTATTGAATTCAACATCCACATCAAAGGAGCGATCACAAAGACAAAAGACAGAAGGCATGGTTCCCTAACTTCCAGTTTTATTATCAGCAGATATACAGGCATAAGAACTCTCATCTTGCACCTTCATCCATGCTGGAAAAAATATTGCTCAATCTAAGGAATTGACTCCATCTCTACAATACATAAAATCATTTTACAATCCCTCCTTTCAAAGATCCAAGAGGACACAGAAAAAGATCCTCATCTAATATATCTGAAAAGGATTGGAAAGTAGCAATGCAGAGAATTCACGAGCTCCATATGCTAAAAGCATACAAATTATACAACTCAAAATTATATATCGAAGCACATCTGTCTCAGACTAAAACTCTCCAAAATGTTTCCAGGGCATGATCCAACTGCGAACGCTGCAATGCAAGCTTCAGCCTCACTGGGTCACATATTCTGGCCTGCACCAAATTAACATCATTCTGACAAAATTTTATTACCTTCAGACAGCCTTGACTCACAACCTCCTAACCCATTAACAGCTGTGTTTGGGTTCTTCCAGAGGGCTTAAAGTCGCAGAGGACAAACAAATTGTGATTGCATTCACTACACTTTGGGACCTCAGACTTATTCTGATAAACTGGAAGAACCCAAACTCTCTCTTTTTTAAGTCAGTGGGAAACTGATGTGTTATATTATTTGAAGTTGG
The DNA here is from genome assembly GCF_016835505.1 of Polypterus senegalus. NCBI lineage: Eukaryota > Metazoa > Chordata > Cladistia > Polypteriformes > Polypteridae > Polypterus > Polypterus senegalus. The sequence goes on along the minus strand of NW_024381042.1, from coordinate 6,196 downwards.
AAAAAATCAAATACTCAGTTAGAGGATCCATACAGAGTTTTTTCAAAACATGGCAGGATCTAATCAGTAATATTCTAAAATAAGCTCATAAAGCACAGAGAATTTATTCATTTAGGTATGTTTACAAGCCTTAAATTTCACGCCGTACAGATGTTTCCTTAATTGAACATTAAAACAGATAGATACAGGATATACAAAAGCATTAAACAGAATAAAAGACAATAAACCAGAGTGGAATACTAAATGAAAGACCAAGAAAGCAATATCATTTGTGATGTAACACACACACAAATTATACTGGACAGAGAGGAGGTAATATATCAGGTTAAGTTAAAAGCCTTCCTGAACAAATGAGTTTCCAGTTGATTTTTAAAAGAATGAATGGAGTCAGCTGATCTCATTAATTTCGGGAGGTCACTCCAAAATTTTGGCGCTATACAGCTGAAGGCCCTGTCACCCACAGAGTGTGGGTTAGTGTGAGGCACAACAAGATTGCCAGAATCAGCACACCTTAGTAGGCGAAAAAGAGCATAGTGATTTAGAAGGTCACTGATGTAGTCCGGTGTGAGGCCATTTAAAGCTTTGCAGGATAATAACAGAATATGATATTCAATCCTGTAAGACACAAGGAGCCAGTGGAGGCGAAGTAGAATGGGTGTTATGTGCTTGCTGTTGCTGGTCCATGTTAGGACTCTGGCAGCAGAGTTTTGAATTAACTAGAGCTGTGATATATAAGATTAGAAGCACCACTTCCCAGTAGGGAGTTACAATAATTGATGTGGGATGTAATAAAACCATGGACAAGCTTCTCAGCATTAGAAAAGCAGAGGAATGTGCGAACATGGGATATGTTACAGAGGTGAAAGTAAGAAAGTTTCTTAATGTGGTTTATGTGGGTGGAATATGAAAGGGAGGAATCAAAAATGACACCAAGATTCCTTACATTAGAAGAAGGTCTGATGAGATCACCATCAAGAGTGACTGAGAAGGAGCTCATTTTCTTATGCTGCTCTTTAGTGCCACTTTTTCCGGAGTTTGGTTTTGTTGCAGTTTAATTTTAAAGAGTGCTGTTCCATCCCGGTATTAATTTCTCTGAGGCAAGTTGTGAGCTGAGAAATCCCTGATGAAGTTTCAATTTTAACATTGAAATAGGGTTGAGTATCATCTGTATAACAATGACAACCCAGTCGATAGCTATGAATGATATGGCCAAGAGAAAGCAAATAGATAGAGAAGAGCACCAGGGCAAGGAGAGAGCCCTGAGGAACCAGTTTGTGTGACCAGTACTGAACTCGATCTGCTTGTGCCAAGAGTAACAAACTCTTGCCTATCAGTCAGATAGGACTTAAACCACTGGAGGGCAGTACCAGAGATACCCAGCATGTTCTCCATTCTAGACAGTACTACTGTATGTCATATCTGACAGTGTCAAATTTTGCACTGAGGCCTAACAGAATTAATATGCTGGTTTGTTCAGAGTCTGCTGCCATAAGTAAATCATTGGTTATCCAAAGTAGAGCAGTTCCACAGACTGAAAACAGACTGAAAGGGTTCCATCAAATTATTGGAACTTAATTAATTGGTCTGTTGGGAGGGTGCAATACACTCAAGAACTTATGACAGAAAAGGTACGTAAGTAAGAAAATAGGCTGAAAATTGTTAAGATTGTCAGCATCAAGACCAGACATTTTTAACATCGGAGTTGCAGAAGCGATTTTAAAAGTAGCTGGCACAAATCCAGTGTCAAGGGATATATTTATTTATGTTGTAACAGTTGGGATTATGTCATGAAAGCAGGATTTAAGAAGTGTGAGGATGGAGTCCAGTACACAAGTAGTGGGCCTCATCTTACAAAGCAGGTCATTAAGAAATGCAGATGTGACTGGTGAAAATTTAGAAAAATGAGCTGGAGTGGGAAGACAGAGAAAGATATAAATGGAATGATGGATTTATGTTAGTTGAATTATTTAGATCTTTAGTTTTATTGTTGAAAATGGAGGAATTTTTCACATATTTGATAGATAGATAGATAGATAGATAGATAGATAGATAGATAGATAGATAGATAGATAGATAGATAGATAGATAGATAGATAGATAGATAGATAATTTAATTAATCCCAAGGGAAATTCACAGGTAGAGGAAGTAACTAAGCCAGATGCAGGTTGAAGTAGTTTATTAACTAAAGAGAACAAAACCCTTGGATTATCATTGCCACTTTCTATTATTCTGCCATAATGGGAGTTCTTGGCTGCAGTTAGTCCATCCCCGTAGGCTCTTTGAAGGTCAGAGAGGCACAGTGAGGCCAGTCTTACACGACGCTCCTCAAGGCGTGGCCACTTGCTTTCATAGACCTTAACTCTGAACTGCACCATGGAGCTGAGCACTTAAGGGAAAACTCCTTATGCTTTAAAGGAGCTGTTTTATCTAGTGCTGAAAGAAATGATGTGTTATAATGGTCAACAAGATTATCTAGTGTTGATGCAATAGGTGAAGACAGAAAATTACTGTATCAGAAATGGAACTAGCAAGGATAGAAGGACAGATATTTTAAGGTTTCTGAAAGGAAGTTGACGTTTACAGGTAAGAGGAGGGAGAGGTTATGCAACAGTTAAAACCAATACTTTATGATAAGAGAGTTCCAAATCACTGCTACATATGTTGGCGATACATAAGCCAGATAAGATACAATATGTGACCACCAGAATGAGTAGGAAAATCAACATGTTGAACCAAGTCAAAACATTCCAGTAAGAATAGAAACTAATTTCTCAGCTTATTTGTAGTAACATCAATACGGATGGTGAAATTGGCAAGAAGACTGATTCTCTCAAGAAAGGGAACCTAAATGGGTTAATAATTCAGTCAGATCAGATAAAAAAGACACATTGTATCTTGGGGGATGATAGAGAACAATGAAGAAGACAGGACCTGATTTCATTATTAGCTTAAGAGCCAAACACTCGAAAGACAATGTGCAGTCAATTGGGATTCTTTTGATGTTTAGTTTTGATCTAACAATTACTGTGACTCCTCCAACTTGTCTTGAGCTGCGAGGCTTTGTGAAGTAAATGTATCTGGATGGCATTGCCTCTGTGAGAGACATAAAATCGTTTGGTTTTGCCAGGTTTCTGTTAGGCATAGCACGTCAAGGTTAGAGTCTGTAAAGAATGCTGATAGCACCAGCGCTTTGCCATTAATCGATCTTGATTTAAATAATGCAATACTAGATGACGAGGGTTCATTGTGGACAAATCGATGATCAGAGTGTATTTTAACAAATAGTAAATTTTACACACTGACACTCCTATTTCCAAAACCATGAATAGGATGGGGTGTTCCTAAACAAAAGCTGCAGTTAAACCTTTAATTTGCAGCCTGGAAGTGGTGGCAACCCGGCCTGCAATGTAAATATTTTGGGTGCCGCACTATACCTGTGTCTTTTAGGACACTGTGGGACCAGAGCCTATAACCGTAACTATCAGACACTATATAAAATCAGTTATAATGTTCTTTATACAGTTCCACCACCCTTGGGCCAAACTCAACAAAATTTTGTGCACACTTCCCACTTTGTCAGGGAGAGATGGTAGACTACTTTGGAACCCACATTTTTGTGGGTATCTTTGGAGGTGGGGGTCCTTTTTGCTACAGTGAGTTTTAAGGGCAGTGCCTTCTCCTGGATTGTGAGCCCTGAAATATCTTATAATTAATTTAATTTATTTCTGATGGTATCCTTTAGGAAACAACCGGGGTATATGGTGAATGCTCTTTTTACTGTAGTGAGTTTTAAGGAGAGTGCCTTTTCCTGTATTTTAAGCCCAATTTTGCACACATATCCCACTTTGTTAGGAAGAGACAATAGATTACTTTGGAACCCAAACCCTGGGGTACTTTTTTGTCCTTTTAAGTAAGTTTTAAGGACAGTAATTTTCCTGGATTTGTAGTCCTGAAATAAAATAATTTAATTTGTTTCTCGGAGGGTACATGTTATGAAACACCCTTTATAAAAAGTAGATAGTTAAGCCTTAAAATTACTTACCCGGACAATGTAGATGCCACTGGTAGACTTATATATAAAGCTTAATGTGACTGTGTGTGTGGGTGTCGTTTCTTTATACAATTCCACACCCTGGGCCCAATCTCTAAAACTTTTGTACACATATCCGACTTTTTCAGGAAGCTACACTGGACTACTTTGAAACCCAAAATAATTTTGACCCTTTTTGGGGGCATTATTTACTTTTATACTACATGAGTTTTAAGGACTGGGCCCTTTCCCGGATTATGAGTCCAGTTTTGCACATGTATCTCATTTTGTCAAGAAGAGAAAATTGACTATTTTGGAACTCAAAATTTCGATCCTGGGATACCTGGTGGTGTTTCCTTTTTTCTAAACTGAGTTTTATGGATTGCTGTGCCTTTTCATGATTTTTAGCCCCTTAAATTTGTTAAATGAATTTCAGGGATGAAAATCGTGGAAAAGGCATTGATTGCTCTGTATTTGAGCAAAGTAATTTGTCACACTATGTTCAGTTTGTATTGTATTTATGTGGAAATACTGTAGGTGATCAACGTTTGTATTTTTATCTGTTATCTTTAGCTTTAAATCCTATCACTAGCAAAAAATACTTTGTTTTTTAACATTGATTAATGAACTGGTTTACATGTATGTTAAATATTTTCATACTACTTTGCAGTATTTTGCTGTCAATTTTAACCAAACCTCTTCCTTTATAGGTTCTTATTAATTATATCATAGCTGTAACATATTTCCACAGGCAGTTATTAGTGTTATGTGAAGATGACTTCGGTCCTGCTTTTGTTTAATGTAATATCTTGGACATTAAGGGCCGATTTATACTTCACGCTCAGAACGCGTACGCGCCCGCATCATGGCTGCCACGCGTTCCCAGCGTTATTTCACGTGTCCTCTGAGCAGGTCCTCAGAAATTAACACAACACATGCGCGAGTTGCAGAACCAGCAAAAAGTTGGGGGGCGCACTGTGCTAAAAGTCGGAACGTGACGTCAGAGACTCTGTTTACTATCTACATGTGACAGCAAGCCTCTATGGAGATCCTTCAGGGATCGATGTGCGCGCTTTACTGTTTGATGAATGGTTCAAAGTGGTGAAACAAAATGCCGATATACAGATGCATTCGTGGTGCTTTTATATTCAAGCGTCACATACTGTATTCCCGATCGTAATGACACAATACATTTTAAAAGTCTCACATACCATCTTTTGTGCCATCTATTTTTTATTTGTTTTACTTTACCTGCTGTTAGGTCCAAGAAGCTCATACGATTAAAACTGGGATGACGTTACGATGGTCTGCTTTAATAATAAGTAAACTACGAGGTTAAAGTGGACATTTCGAGATTAAAGCCGAAATTTCCACTTTAATTACAAAATACACGTTTTCACCTTGTCTTTTATTTTTTTCTCAGTGACTCAAATACAGCGCTATACATTATGTTGCCGATGTGAAGTTTAAAAAAAAAATAGACGGCACAAAAGATGGTATGTGAGACTTTTAAAATGTATCGTGTCATTACGATCAGGAATATACGACGCTTGAATATAAAAGCACCACGAATGCATCTGTATGTCGGCATTTTGCTTCACCACATCGAAGCATCCATCCCGTAGGATTGGCATAGAGGCTTTCTGTCACATGTAGATAGTACCTAACGTAATGACACGATACATTTAAAAATTCTCACATACCATCTTTTGTGTCGTCTTTTTATTTTTTATTTTGCAACTTAACAACACCAACATAATGTATAGCGTATATTTGAACCACTGAGAAAAATAAAGGACACGGTGAAAACGTGTATTTTGTGATTAAAGTGGAAATTTCGGCTTTAATCTCAAAATGTCCACTTTAACCTCGTACAGTAGTTTACTTTATCATTAAAGCAGACCGTCATAAATGTCATCCCAGTTTTTAATCACTACGAGCTTCTTGGACCTGACAGCAGCGGAAAGCAGCAATAGATCACCACACAGAACAATTAAATACATGATATTCCAACTCTCTGCACATTTAGAATCTTTAGATTTATACTTGATATTACTTTCATGATGAAATGCATTAAAGTGTGTATGTTACATTTTACATATAATTTTGTTTAAATAATGAATACTGTTAATAACATGGGGTGTCATGATAGCACTTGTCTCGCA
>NW_024381041.1:0-1205 GCF_016835505.1 Polypterus senegalus | reverse complement strand
TGACACCAAGATTCTTTGCAGTAGAGGCAGGTCTGATGAGATCACCGCCAAGATGGACTGGGAAAGAGCTCATTTTATTAAGTTGCATTTTAGTCCCAATTTGCAGGTGTTTTGCAATTTTTTTGCAATTTAATTTTAAAGAGTTCTGCTCCATCCAGGTTTTAATTTCACTAAGGCAGGTTGTGAGCTGAGAAAGCTCTGATGAAGTTCCACTTATAACATTGAAGTAGAGTTGAGTATCATCTGCACAAAAATGATAGCCCAGTCCATAGCTACGAATAATATGGCCAAGGGGGAGCATATAAATACAGAACAGAAGAGGGACAAGGACAGAGCCCTGAGGAACTCCTTGTGTGACTGGCGCTGAGCTGGATCTGCTGTTGCCAACACTAACAAACGTAAGGTAACTAGGGCATTAACACTAGAATTACCAGAGCATACAAAAAACTCATAGATCCGTCCCACCTTAAATCACTTCGCACCTCTCCGTCAGCGTCTTTCGTCCTGTAAATGTGTCGATAAGCAGTAAGCAGCCTACTATCATATCCCCCCACCGCCGCACAGTTTTCTCAGCTCAAGTCTGTTTACCTGCGTGTCAGTTGCTTTAAGTTGTATAGAGTGATACGTCAAGCAAAATGACTCCTTTTATAAATACTATATTGTTATCTGGAACACATACATTTCATGTGTGTTCCATGTCTACAACGATCTATGTAAACACATCATTAAAACAGAAAAGTTTTTCATGTTTTAGTAATAATTGACAAAATGTAGACATGAAGTGTATAATGTATGAAGCCTGAAGTCCAAATATCAAATAAACAATTTCACAAAAGGTACAAATATAACAGAACAAGTGCGCTTCTATTCAAGAATATAACTGCAGAAAAAGAACCCGCATTAGGGTGCGACATTAACACGTATTTGCTGCGACCACTTTGGTGGCACAACGGTATCAACATTAGGAAGTTTTTCTTTACACAAAGAACAATAGACACTTGGAATAAGCTACCAAGTAGTGTGGTAGACAGTAAGACAATAGGGACTTTCAAAACTCGACTTGATGTTTTCTTGGAAGAAATAAGTGGATAGGACTGGTGAGCTATGTTGGGCTGAATGCCCTGTTCTCGTCTAGAGTGTTCTAATGTTTTAACTGTTGACTAGTAATCAAACCTTCACAGGTTCGACCCCGCACAAGTCCGTTT